>NC_142934.1:12390986-12473486 GCF_046866305.1 Octopus bimaculoides | reverse complement strand
ACGCAATAAATTTTTTTTTCTTGAATATGCGCTGCAGAATTTGGGGTGCATCTTATATACCTGTTCATCTTTTATGCCATCAAATACAGTAAATTGGTGTTGTGGAAAAAATTTGTGGGAACAGAAACAAACATCAAGCATTTATTGTGAAATATAGACAAGCAACAACCAATGCATTCATGTGTTTATAAGATTTATTAATTATGACTTTTTTGAAATGCAATATTGGTTTCAGTACATGGTTTCAGTTCAAATATCTTGCAAGACTAATTCAAAATCGAAGGAATTTTATATCCCAAAAATTAAACAAGTTTCAAGGGAAATGTTTTTTATTAATCTTAAATCTTTCAAATTACAACTGAACAGGAATAAGCAAAGAAAAACCAGCCACATCTTCAATTTTCTCGGATGAACATCTGAAAACATTAGATTTGCGCCTATTTATGACATTTTGTAAATTCTTTGGCAAAAAAAACCTATGTCCGTATGAATGGAAAATGTGTTAAGAATTGAGAAAAATTATGCCATTATTGATGGATTTAAGGAATCGAAGATGAAATAATGAAGTCACTCATAAAGTAATATTCTTTAAGGAATTACATTGAAAGTGAATCTAGCAAACATTGGTCTTTTCTTTCTAATGTTCTAATCAAAGTCATGCTCTGAGTTAATTCTTTCAGAAAAATGGAACAGGTAAGGAAATCATTTTTACTTCATTTTCATATTTGGTTTGCAAGATTCTTGACGTGAATTTGTGTGTTGAAACAAATTTTGTTGTGTCTTGAGAGGGTCATTATGCCAATAATAATAATAACACATGCACTGGTTCAATACCACTTCTTTATTGTTAATCAATAGGTTGAATATCTAAATGTCTAAATTGGTTAAATATCTAAATGTCAAATTTGGTTAAGTATCTAACCTAGTTAGTAGGTCAGATATTTAATCCATTGATTACCAACGAAGAAGTGGTGTTGAACCAGTGCATTTGTTATTACTATTGGCATAATGACTCTCCCAAGATACAGCAAAGTCTTTTTCCTGAACTGAAAATAGTTCTTAAATTATTACGTTGCTACACAAGGTATTCACCCAAGTCTTTTATGATATATTTTGATATATGCTAGTCTATACTGATCTAACAATTCTAGACTTGCTTGAAACATTAATTGCTTACCATATCTGCAACGTTTTGCTTCCCTATACATTGGCACACTAAATATTTGATGTCAGGCAGCTAATTTGGTAGAAACCCAAAAGATTAGTCACCATCTGGTCAGCTTCTGTCAAACTATCCAACCCATGCCAGCATGGAAACCAAACGTTAAATGATGATGATGATGATGATGATGATGATGATAATGATGAAGATTTCTAACAACAACATTGGCCACCTTATTGAATTCAGTATCTCTTCCATCTGAGAACATGCCTATATCCCTTCCATCTTTGCGGCTCTTTTACCCTTCACTTTTCTGTCTTGTATTTTTGTTCCTGTGTATTTTGCATCTACTTTTGGGTATTGTTGCTGTCTTTCTTTGACTTGCTGCTACCTTCTGTCCCCTCAATGCCTGTCTAATCAGGTCATAAAGGTTCTACCCATGTCTTTTTTATCTGAGGGAGATTCTGTCAGTTACGCGAAGTTGATGGAGCAGGGACAACTGAATAAGGGAAATACTCTTTATGTTGCATGTCTCGTTTCTCAGTTTTTTTTTTTTTTGTTGTTCGAAAAATGTTCGTTTTCTGTCTTCGTCTTTATGTTTTCGTTTCTCATTGTGTTTAACGTTTTTTGTGATGTCCTGTACCCATATATACTTGTATGTGTACATATAGATGTCGGTATGTACATATATACATATAATTATATATTATGTTATATATACACGTATATACACATATCTCTTCTATTTTTAATTATAAAGAAGGTGCTGGTTTCTAATGAAAATACAAAGCTCTATCTTTGGAATTTGAGAAACGTTTTGCATATTTTTACTGTTCTGCTTACAAATTATATTTGTAAAGTACCTGTTAGATAGTTGTTTTCTTTTTTAGGAAAATCTAGTGTTTTCTCAAACTGTCACTCACATAGAAATTAATAATATTTTGGTGACAAGCTGGCTGAGCCATTAGCATGCCAAACAAAATGCTTAGGGGCATTTCATCTGTTGTTATGTTCTGAGCTCAAAGTCTGCTGGGGTTAACTTTGCTTTTCATTCTTTTGGGGTCGATAAACTAAGTACCAGCTGATTACTAGAGTTGATGAAATCAACTTAGTCCCTTCCTCGAAATTTCTGGCCTTGTGCCAAAATTTGAAACTAATATTTTTATTTTGTTTGACTCAATTTCTTACTACTCTGAGTTTCCTCACCTGTGGGTTCTTCAAGGTTCTTCAAGCAAGGTGAAACTTAAGAGTAGCAAGAGAGTGACTTGACCAAAATAAAAACAATATGTAAAAATGTGTGTGTGTGTATGAGTGTGTGTGTGTGTGTGTGTGTGTGTGTGTGTGTGTGTGTGTGTGTGTGTGTGTGTGTGTATCATCATCATTGTTTAACGTCTGCCTTCCAAGCTGGAATGGGTGGGATGGCTTGACAGGAGCCAGTCAGGCAGACGCCTTCACTTGACTTCTGTGTTTATTTTGGCAAGGTTTTTATGGCTGGGTGCCCTTCCTAACACCAACCACCCAACAGAATGGACTACACACACATACACATTTATATATACACATATCTGTATACGTATATACGCTGGGCTTCTTTTTCAGTTTCCATGTACTAAATCCACTTACAAGGCTCATAAGTATACCTACATAATAATGCATAAACTCTTGAATTGATTAAGTAGCTAAAATGCTACTTTATCTACAAACAAACAGGTGATATGTTCAACCATTGACACCTTTTATATAATTACAGCATTAATGCAAAATAGCTTCCTAATTCATTAATTATTCTGCCTACTTGAAAAATATACACCATCCAAAAATTATTTTTAAAAATTGTTAGCATAAGGAAGTTATTACATAATTGATTTGAGTACTCATATAAATAGATCCTGATTTTTCTTTAGCAACTTTTTCTATTAAGAACTTTGGTTTAAAAATAATATATAAATAAACAAAACAAAAAACAAACATCACTAATTCATATTTTTTTATTTATTTATTTAAATCAGTTTATTACTTTTGGCAGATGAAGATACTCAACGCAAAGATTGCAGCATCACAGCGGGATGCCACATTTTATAACTTCTCAGTCAGTGTACTGATGAAAGAATAAATATAATTTATATATGTTCCACCTGTTAAAGAATTTTCTTCTTCTTCTTCTTCTTCTTCTTCTTCTTCTTCTTCTTCTTCTTCTTCTTCTTCTTCTTCTTCTTCTTCTTCATTCCTGGCATCCAACACACTTTAGTTCAAAATCTGTTCATATTTACATTGTTTTGATTGAGATGTATGTAAAAAAATACCCAAACATCAGGACTTAGCAAGGCACTTATCATGTGATGGTTTGCAGCCTTATTCCCTATTGAAGTCAGTTGCCATGGCTTTCCACCTGGATTAGTGTGGTATTTCCTGCAGAAGATTGGTCTGAAACCCAGACAACTGAAGAAAGCTATCAAGGAAATAGGCTTCACAACTGAAATCAACAATAGATTTTTTTCTTTTACTTGTTTCAGTCATTTGACTGTGGCCATGCTGGAGCACCGCCTTTAGTCAAGTAAATCGACCCCAGGACTTATTCTTTGTAAGCCTAATACTTATTCTATCGGTCTCTTTTGCTGAACCGCTAAGTTACGGGGACGTAAACACACCAGCATCGGTTGTCAAGCAATGCTAGGGGGACAAACTTTCTGTCCAGCAGTTGCCATGATAGATCGCTGACCACGACATTAAAATTTTTTTTCTCCTTGTTTTTCTCCTTATTTCTTTCTGTTGAAGAGCGTAGCTTGAAACGTTAAAGACTTTCTCTATTCCTGAGCGTTAAACTAATACATCCATTTGTTGTTTACACCACCTGTCCTCGTCTGTTGTTTTTTTCGAAAATTCTCCCATATATATATATATATATATATATATATATATATATATATATATGATAGGCTACTTTCAGTTTCAGTCTATCAAATCCACTCACAAGGCCTGAAGCTATAATAGAAGACACTTGCCTGAGGTACCACAGGGTGATATTGTACCCAGAACCATGTAGTTGGGAAGCAAGCTTCTTACCACACAGCCACGCTTTACTTCTTTATTTAATTTTTGACTTTCAATTATTAAAATTTTCTATAAATTGTGCACTCATGGCAACCACTTTAAAAACTTACCAGAAACTGCTAATATCCCAAGAAACTTGAAGGAAATGACTTGTGGTTTTGTTTGGGTTACTAGCACCCAGGGCCAGGCAAATTTTTCAGAGCAAGTGGGAAAATTTTATCTTATATTATTGTATTTCTTTTAATTTTTTTTTTTTTACTTATCTATTTATTTAAAATTTTTGATTATTGTTTGGTGCAGACATGGTTGTGTCATTAAGAAGTTTGCTTTCCAACTACATGGTTCCAAGTTCAGTCCCATTGTGTGGTGCCTTGTGCAAGCACCTTCTACAATAACTTTGGGCCAACCAAAGGCTTGTGAGTGAGTTTGGTTGATGGAAACTGGAAGAAGCCTGTCGTGTGTGTGTGTGTGTGTGTGTGTGTGTGTGTGTGTGTGTGTGTGTGTGTGTGCATGCGTGCACATGTGTATTTGTGTCTGTGTTTGTTCCTCACCACTGATTGATAACTAGTGTTGGTGTAGTGTATTTACATCCCGATAACTTAGCAGTTTGGCAAAAGACACTGATAGAATAAATGCCAGGCATAACAAAAAAATAAACTCAGGGTCGATTCGGTTGACTAAAATTCTTTAAGGCTCGACAGTCTAATGACTAAAACAAATAATAAACAAAAAAATTTTTTTTTTTTTAATTTTGCGCTCATGGCAGCCACTCTTCTAGTCCTGCCCATGCTACAACACTGAGAATGACTGACTTTCACTTTACATGTGCTGATAATTACTTTTTCAGTATTGATTTCTCACATGAGCACCAGGTCACACATTTTGTTGGAGCATATCGTCAATTATATTGATCCACGAAACTTCACTACTATTTATTTTATTGATCATGAAAGACAGAAAGTAAAGACGACCCCGTTTAAGATTTGAGTTCAGACCACAAACATATTTTATCACAAAACTGGAAATGGAAATGCTTGTCTATTTCTAGTTTGGCTTCATTTAATTTCGATATAACAGAGAATATTAAAAGAAAAATATTTTATTATAGTTGCCAGTACCGCCTGACTGGCCTTCGTGCCGGTGGCATGTAAAAGCACCCACTACACTCTCGGAGTAGTTGGCATTAGGAAGGGCATCCAGCTGTAGAAACTCTGCCAAATCAGATTGGAGCCTGGTGTAGCCACCTGGTCCACCAGTCTTCAGTCAAATCGTCCAACCCATGCTAGCATGGAAAGCGGACGTTAAACGATGATGATGATGATGATGAGGTGTGACTGTGGTATGGTATGGTGTGGTAAGAAATTTACCTTCCTACTATGTGGTTCTAGGTTCAGTTCCACTTTGTGGCACCTTGGGCAAGTGCCTTCTACTATATCCTCAGACTGACCAGAGCCTTATGAGTAGATTTGGTAGATGGAAGCTGAAAGAAGCCCATTGTGTGTGTGTGCGTGTGTGTATTTGTGTGTGTGTGCATGCCTGTGTGTGTGTTTGGTCCCCACCATCACTTGACAAATGGTGATGGTTTGTTAACATCTCCATAACTTAGTGGTTCAGCAAAAGATACTGAGAGAAAAAGTACCAGGCTTAAAAAATAGGTACTGTGGTTGATTTATTTGACCAAACCCTTCATGATAGTGACCCAGCATGGCTGTAGTTCAATGACTGAAACAAGTAAAAGGTAATTGAAGTAGTACCAAATTAAAATAGTCAATTATGTGCCATACTTAATGTATATGTACCATTGTATATATACAAAAGATTGTCCTGGCTGTGGCTAACCTATAAATGGGGGAATTTACGAAAAAAACAACAACAGACGAGGACAGGTGGTGTAAACAACAAAAGGATGTATTAGTTTAACGCTCGGGAATACAGAAAGTCTTTAACGTTTCGAGCTATGCTCTTCAACAGAAAGAATACGGAGAAAACGAGGAGAAAAGCACGGAGAAAAAAAATTGAATGGTGTTTGGTCAGCGATTAATCATGGCAACCTATGAAGGCTGAGATGCATCAGGATTTATCAATATCTTCCGCTGGGGCAATTTTCCATCTCCCTTCAATATATATAGACACAATATCATCATCTATCAGCATCATTTAACATCTGTCTTCCATGCTGACATGGGTTGGATGGTTTTACAGGGGCTGGCATGGCAGAAGACAGCACCAGAATTCACTGTCTGTTTTAGCAGAGTTTTTACAGCTAGATGCCCTTCCTAATGCCAACCACTTTACATAGTGGCCAGGGTTCTTTTTACATGACACCAGCACCAAAGTCTTCAGTGGCACCCCTAAAACCTAGTGGATTATTGGAAGCACCAATTTTCTCCTAATATTCTTCAGAATAAAACATACTTAATGTTTTAAGAAGCACATTTCTCTTAAGTTGTATTTGTATTTATTGCCAAAATAAAGTGTCTGGCATTCAGTTCCATCAAATATTTCTCCATTAAATCTTCTACTGTATTCCCATGCTTTATTTGGTCTGAAACTATGCTAGAAGACATTTGTAGTGGCACAAGCAGTCAGCACCATGTTGGATGAGATCTCGCGGGAGCCATTGCCATCTCCAAGTTTGGAGTGAGATCTCACCTGCATCCATTTGCCATGCACGAGATCACAACGAGGCTAATCACGATGGCAAACTGGATAAAACAGCCAAGCAGCCAGATTCGCTCTCTTTCCATTGCGAGCGCTGCTTGCAGAGCACACTTCACTGGCTGGGCCTCTAGGCTAATTTGCTTGTCGTATCTCCTGAGGCAATGGGACCACATAACAAAGAACGATGAACTCACACAGCACAAGATGGTTACAGAGAGCAACACACTTCACCCCTGTGTATAGTGTAAATAAAACTGCTTGAGGACCTGCGTTTTGCCTAAGACTTCTTTCCTCGATTGCTGGAGCCTTAAACAACACAAAGAACAAGAAATTAATGAGAGAAGGCGATATTCAACTGATATCGAGAACCTTGCCTCTCATTATACACTTGTTGTGCAGTGTGACAGACCCTGGGTCAGTATGCTTGGGAAGCAAGCTTCTTAATCACAGAACCTCACTTGAACCTAACCATATTTTGCACCATTATTGTACAATATTGTCATATGGTACTATGAGGAACTCGTGACCTGTTCAGTATATTTTTCATCCAAGCAAACTCATATATTCTGGCCCTATTAATTTGTATGATCGTTAATTCAGTGTAGGGAATTGGCACTCTGCCAGTTATGATGACGAGTGTTCCAGTTGATTTAACCAATGGAACAGCCTGCTCATGAAATTAATGTGCAAATGGCTGAGTACTCCACAGACACATGTACCCTTAATATAGTTCTCAGGGAGATTCAGTATGACACAGAATGTGACAAGGGTGGCCCTTTGAAATACAGGAACTACTAATTTTTTGTCAGCTGAGTGGCCTGGAGCAACAGGAAACAAAGCGTCTTGTTTAAGGATACAACATGTCTGTAGGAATTGAACTCACGACCTTGCAATCAGAAGCCATATAATACCCTAACCACGAAGCCATGCGCCTTCATGTAGTGAATTATATCTTCTTTAAAACTTCAAAATATTGTACCGAATGACATGTCTGGTCGTTTTACCATTATTTGTTTGATATTTCAACTGAGTTGAAACCTTTTCATATCCATAAGGTTTGAGAGAAAAAAATATATATAAGTAATTAAGATACTCTTATCTGCAATGTTTATGAAATACAATATCAGTGATAAAAATATTTTACTGCACTGAGTCAACAATCTTCTCTTATCTCCTAAGTTTATGAAATAAAATTCCAGTCATTAACTAACTTCAGCTGACTTAAAGATACTGTCCTACCAAAATAAAATGCTTTGCCATAAAAAATAAGAAATATGTAGACATAGCCATGGGGTGAACCAGTTTGCTTTGCAACCATTTGATTCCAGATTTGCTCCCACTGTAATTCACTTTGAATAAATGTCTTCTTCAGTTGGCTTGTGTTCACCAATGCCATCATCATCATCATCATCATTTAGCATCTGCTTTCCATGCTGGCATGGGTTAGATGCTTTGACTGCAGAGCTGCACCAAATTTCAGTCTGATTTGGCATGATTTCTACGGCTGGGTGCCCTTCCTAATGCCAACTACTCCAAGGGTGTAATGGGTGCTTTTTACATACCACCAGTACAAGTGCTAGTTATGTGACACCGGTATCAACCAAAACTATGATTTCTCTTGCCTTGACAAGTCTTCTCAAGCACAGCATGTCACCAAAGGTTTTAGTCACTCCTCACTGTCATGCAAGTGGAATTTTGGTAGATGGGAACTATATCAGAGACCACCATATGTTATTGCTTTAATGTCAATTTCACCATACCTTCATGGGTTCAACAGAATTTATTGAAACAGCTTTTCTATGTTCATATGCTCTGTCTGTTACCATTCTTATATATATATATATATATATATATATATATATATATATATATATATATATATATATATATATATATACATATATATATATATATATACATATACATATATATATATATATATGAGTATATGATTGATAGAAAGGATGGTTTAAAGGATGTGTTCTGTTTTCATTTTACACACACATATATATATATATATATATATATATATATATGTGCACATACATATATAGGATGAACCTCTTTCAGTTTCCAGGTACCAAATCCACTCACAAAGCTTTGGTTGGCCCAGAGCTATAGCAAAAGATACTTGCTCATGGTGCCACACAGTGGGACTGAACCCAGAATCAACCATATAATTGAGTCGGGATGCAAATTTATTAACGACACAGCCACGCTTAAAGTTGCTTTGTACTTGAGGATAGATAAGGGTTTAAACTCTACCAACAACAGTATTCTTATGAGAATATGTAACCCTGAGTATGATTAGCTTTGAAAAACATTGTGTCCGATGCAAGTTGATAAAGAAAAGAATATACAACAATGGAAACATAAGAGTTATAAAGCAATTCTGATAATAAAATCAGGAATTTTTAACGTAAGAGATTTGTACAAAACAAAAGCCTCCTTATACACTTTAGACTCCAACGATAATGAGAATTTACTGGCATTCCTCGATACAATGTTTGAAGGCTGTATTATTGAAAAACAATTCAACTGCAAGAAAAAGTAGAATGTGTGTATATTTTGAGATGTGCTCAATGTGTCTGTGCCACTAACAGACTTCGATAAGAGTTCCTGAGAAAGAATAAGTAGATAGGTAAAGTAGGTAAACAAATACAAGTCATAGAATATCTTCTTCTTCTTCTTCTCCTTCTGCCTCTTCTGCTTCCTCCTCCTCCCCTATCCTCCTCCTCCCCTACCCTATCCTCCTCCTCCCCTACCCTATCCTCCTCCTCCCCTACCCTATCCTCCTCCTCCCCTACCCTATCCTCCTCCTCCCCTACCCTATCCTCCTCCTCCCCTATCCTCCCCTCCTCCTCCTCCTCTTCCTTGTCATCATCATGATTATCATCATCATCAATGTCATAATCATCATCATCATCACCATCATCATCATCATCATCATCATCATCATCATCATCATCATCATCATCATCATCATCATCATCATCATCGTCGTCGTCATCACAATCATTCCAGATTGTTTGAGAAACACTGTTTTAGATGATATAATCATTTGATAAAATGATTGCTTATTTCAGTAACACGACACTTCAGAAGCGGTTGCAGCCTCTGTCCCCCAAAACGAGACAAAAAGACCCAAAATAGTAAAGAAGTCAAAAACAGTCAAAAGCTTGGTTACACACCGAAAGAAAAAAGGAGTCAACACAGAATTTCTTTTTATTTATTTGTCTTCATGTTACTAGTAAAATTAGGATGGATGATGAGCTGGCAAAATCATTAGCATGTCAGCGAAATGCTTAGTGGTATTTCGACTATGGTATTTTATTCTGAGTTCAAATCCTGCCAAGGTTGTCTTTGCCTTTCATTCTTTTGGGAGTCAATGAAATAAGTACCAGTTATGCACTGGGGTTGACATAATCCACTAGCCCTGCCTTCCCCAAAACATTTTCAAGGCCTTGTGTCTAGAGTAGAAATAATATAACTTGTAAAACTTACCTTTCTTTTGCCAGGGGTGTCCTCTGCATGAAGAAAATATAGCTAAATGTGGGTTAATGAATTTTGTGTAGTGAGCCAAAAATTATTCTTAATTGATTCAAATTGCACCTGTAATGAGAAGAAAAGTCATTAGCCATTTGTGTTAATGACAATCTTTTTGCATGAGTGGTAAGGGAGATAACTTTAGACTTTAAGTTTTTTTAAGTTGATAAAAATTAAAAGGATAATGAAACAATGGGGTAGTTCAATCTTTGATTGTTACGATGATAAAGGTCTCATCAGGACCTCCTCAGATAGACATAGTCTAACATACTGCTACCAAGTTTTAAAACAATTTTTAAACAATATTGAATTTTGTGTGAAAATCATTTACTGACAAAGCAATTAAAAATAAGGACACCTTCTGTATGAAGAAAACGTATTTAAGTGGATCATAACATAGTGAATGTAATGAGACAAAAAGTGTATTAAATCAATAGAAATTACACACATAATAATAATAATAGTGCTGTTAGTGCTATGGTTATATACTGAACCATGTTCTTTTAGTTTTCTTTATAGAAACATTTTCTGAAACATGATATAGAGCATAGTTCTTTTAATTGTAATATAATATGTAAATATTTGTGTGGCTTTTCTACCATAATTTTGAAGAGTATCTGCATAAAAGCTGTTTTATCTTTAAATCAGTTTTATATATGCTTCTTTATATTAAAAAGATGCATATATATTGTGGATTCAAAGGAACAATACTAATAATCAAAAGCATAAAAATATTAAATAAAATATCATATGGCGTGATCCACCACATAGTTGCAATGGTTGCTTCCATATTTCCAAGATTTTCTTATAAATGAGTATTTCTCCACAGATATCATTGATACCATTAGATTTCCAAAGGAAATAGTCTTAATGTGAGCTATATTTTCACAAAAAATTTTATTGTTTTCATTACCAAATAAGCAGATAAAACATTTCTAGTACTAACATGCAAGATTCTTCTCTCTATGTAATTTGCCTGACCAGTAACATGTTTCTTTCAATTAAAAATAAAAACTATAATTCATTGAATGAAGGTCTTTCTTGCAAATAACTGAAATCAAGAGTTAAACAAAGTTTACTGAAAATCCATTGGAAAAGAATTCTTACCACATGCACTTGTATCCAGGCATACAGAAATAGATATACGAATACTTGCATTGTCAATGTTTATTCAAGAATTTCCAAATTCTAACTGGCAAAACAGTTTATTTCCCATATATAGGATTTGTCATGCTCTGAGATATAGTTGGATCTTGAAAAATAGAATTTTGTTATTTATCTACACTAAGCTTGCCTTGTCAGTAGCCACATCATTTCCTTTTGTGTGTCTTACACATGAAACTAAAGACATGAAAATAACTGTTTACATATTTCAATAGATAAATATATCATATGTTTTCCATATGACAATTGAATAAATGAACATATTACACTCACAAATGCTTTTGAGACAATCAGTCAAATTTCACTCACAAATCATACTTTAATATTCTTACAAATATTTTACAAAAATATTCTTGTGCTCTACCTTGTCTTCCATTGTTTGAATAATGGACTCTGTAAAACTCTTTAGTTATGTTAAATCACCAATTACTAATAACCCATTACAGCTTTTAACCAAATTAATAGCCATATAAAGAGTACAGTTTTAGCTTGAGATTTATGGGATATGTAGCAAAACAAATTATGATAATGTTAGTACAATCATTTTGATAATAAAAGATGATTTCGTAAAATCTCAAAATATGAACCACAGCTGTAATTTACAATATTTTGTCTTATCTTGTTGCCTATAGCCATTAATTTTCTTAACCTATTATTTTGCTTTATGTTCATCTGCCAGTATATACATGTATTCACACACATGAGCACATGCATACACATGCACACACATACATATGCACATTCATATACATGCACACAAAGAAAACATGTTCACATGCATAATGCATGGATTTGTAAGTATACATATATGTATATGTATGCAAAAATATATATATATGTATGTGTATGATGTGAGTTGGCAGAATTGTTAGCATGCCAAGCAAAATGCTCAGTGGTGTTTTGTCTGTCTTTGTGTTCTAGTTCAAGTTACACCAAAGTCATCTTAGCTTTTCATCACTGGGGGTCAATGTAATTAACTTACTCCTTCTCTGAAATTGCTGGCCTGGTGCCAAAATTTGAAACCAATATGTATGTATGTATGTCTTTGCGTATATGTATGTATGTATATATATATATATATATTTGTGAGTCCAACCCCAGTATATATATATATATATATATATATATATATATATATATATATATATACATATATGTATATATATATATATATATATATATATATATATATATATACATATATATATGTATATATATATATATATATATATATATATATATATATATATGTATATATATATAAATAAATATATATATATATATATATATATGTATATATATATAAATAAATATATATATATATATATATATATATATATATATATATATATATATATATATATATATATATATATATATATATATATATATATATATATACATATATATATATGTGTATATATATATATATATGTATATATACATAAATATATATATATATCATCATCAGACACTCATACATACTTACATACATACATGCATACATGCACACACACATATATATATATCCATACACATGTAAACATATACATGGGTGTGAGTGTCCATGTATCATGTATGTGTACTGAAAGATGAAAATAGCTGGGTAATGAAAATGATACCAATATCCAACAAGAATTAGATAAGGTATTTCAAATTACTGCTCTGTGTGTGTGTGTGTGTGTGTGTGTGTGTGTGTGTGTGTGTGTGTTCTTTTGTTCGTTTTTTTTTGTTTTGTAAATCATCTTTTTTCACCTTATTAGCATTTTTCTGATTGGTTTTGAATCGTGTCTCATAAATTTCAAGCACAAAATCCCCTTCCACCTTGGCCTCCCACCTCTTCCTCGCCCCCTCTCCCCCTCCCGTACTCTTTAGGTGGCTATTAATTTAGTTAAAAGCTGTAAATGTGTCCTTAGTTATTGGTCATTAGGTGATTGGCATCTGACTGCAGGGGGGGGGGGGAGGCTGACTGCAACCGAAGTCAATTATTGTCTAGCAACACAAGGAGGGAGGTCGGCCGGTTTAAAACGATAGGACATACAATGTCACCGTTGTCGTCATCATCATCGTCATCATCATCATCATCATCATCAGCATTATTAGTAGAAAGGATTATTATCATTGGTAGTAGGAGTTATTGTTGTTGCTGCTACTATCATCATCATCATCATCATCATCATCATTAAGGTCAACCTCATTATTATTATTATTATTATTATTATTATTATTATTATTATTATTATTATTATTATTATTTTATGTTTGACTTTTGTTTTGCATTTGTACAAGTTGGATCCAAGTCTCACCCAGAGACCTCAAGAGACAACAAGTTAGAAGTTCATGTAGGTGTTATGCCTAGGGTACCATATATTTAGATTTGTACATAGTGTTGTTCTAGAGAATGTTTAAGAAACCATAAGAAAATTATGTGTTTGCTTTAAAATTTGAGATCACATAGACAGTATTTTACGTAGGATATGGGCAGTTCCCATGAGCACTATCTTTTGAACTTCAGCCATTTTGGGGTTTCCTGGAATTTGATCTAGGTAGTAATCAGCCCGTATTATTATTATTATTATTATTATTATTATTATTATTATTATTATTATTATTTGAAAGGTGGATGAAAGTGTCGAGAATGGTATGAGAGAATGGGCCTGCCCTGAGCGCATGCCGGTAATTGGAGTAAAGGAAAGGAAAAAAGGTACCTGCCCCAAAAGTCAGGGTACCTTGGTTTTTATTGTTTTTTTTTTTTTTTCCATGAGCAGCCTCCGAACGAATGGCTCCTCCCCATTGAGGATTACACATTGTTGAAATTTTTTTTTTCCTTTTGTTTGCTTCTTTATGTTAATTTTGTTTAAACGCAAAACCCTCACAACAACGCTCACACACATACACACACACACACACACACACACACACACACGCATTCTTTGTTTTGTCCTGTCCATAATGATTTTCTTAATGTAAACTCTTTGTGGTTAATAAAGAAATTGTGGCCAATAAAGAAAGAATTATTATCATTATTATCATTATTATCATTATTATTATTATTATTATTATTATTATCATTATTATTGTCATTATTGCTACTATTATTATTTTTATTATTATTATTATTATTATTATTATTATTAGTAGTAGTAGTAGTAGTAGTAGTAGTAGTAGTAGTAGTAGTAGTAGTGGTGGTGGTGGTGGTGGTGGTGGTGGTGGTGGTGGTGGTGGTAGTAGTAGTAGTAGTAGTAGTATTAATTGTTGTTATCAATAATATTTCTGCTATCATCATCATCATCATCATCATCATCATCATCATCATCATCATCATCATCATCATTATCATCATTATTATCATTATTATCATTATTATTTGTGATGCCATTTTATTGAAATAACTTCATGTCCGCAAGATTTATGATTTTTGTCATGTTCGCTTGTGTTAGAAGACTTGGTAGTAATCTCTGGTTGCCATGACAGCACGCACGCACTGAATATAACAGGCTTTGGAACAAACTGTCAGTTTCTGTTAACTTTTACAGCTCTCTCTCTCTCTCTCTCTCTCTCTCTCTCTCTCTCTCTCTCTCTCTCTCTCTCTCTCTCTCTCTCTCTCCGCCTCTCTCTATCTCCCCTTCGCTCTCTTAGCCTAAACTAGGTAACTTAAACCGATAAATTCTCTCAAGTCAGCAAGAATTTTTGTGAAAGTGATACTATCGAGTTTTGTAATAAAGATGCCTGTCAATCTTAGCGATTATAATAAATATCTTCAAACCATAAAATAAACCAATATATTTATATTTAAGCCTTGTGATGAAACAAATTATATGTGAGAATTTGAAGTTATTTTCTAAACCAATGTGTTGAAATTGTTTAATCCTTTCATTGTCATATTTTCTGTTGAAATACACTACCTTAAAAATAATGAAGAATTTATTATAATAACTTTGCTGTTATTATTAGCCCTTTAGCGTTCGGATTACTCTGTCAAACGCAATTCTTATTCATTTACATTTTGAATCAATCATGCATTTATGTCAAAGCTTCAAGATTACCAGGATATACTCTTTTTACTCTTTTACTTGTTTCAGTCTTTTGACTGTGGCCATGCTGGAGCACCGCCTTTAGTCGAGCAAATCGACCCCAGGACTTATTCTTTGGAAGACTAATACTTATTCTATCGGTTTCTTTTGCCGAACCGTTAAGTTACGGGCACAGAAACACACCAGCATCGGTTGTCAAGCGATGTTGGGGGGACAAACACAGACACACAAACACATACACACATACATATATATATATATATATACAAATATATGACGGGCTTCTTCTAGTTTCTGTCTACCAAATCCACTCACAAAGCTTTGGTCGGCCCGAGGCTATAGTAGAAGACACTTGCCCAAGATGCCACGCAATGGGACTGAACCCAGAACCATGTGGTTGGTAAGCAAGCTACTTACCACACAGCCACTACTACGCCTATTATTTATAGAATAACATTGTAGGGTAGGTGTGAGAGGCCAGATCAGGTCAGTTTGAACATAAAACAAGTATGAGGGGGTGCTGAAAAGTTCCTGGCTTTCCGGGTATTGCAAAAGACCTGGTTGAAAGCCCAACCTTCTGAGTTCTTTTATAGGGCTTAGAAAAGCTGAAGGACCACTGCAATGAGAGTGTGAATCAGAGAGGGGAATATGTTGGATAAAATCATAATTAACTGATCCTCCTGTATTTTCTTTTACCCAAAGCCAGGAACTTTTCAGTACCCCCTTGCAGAAAATTTGAGTTGGATATAGCTAGTGTAAATACTAAAGGATTAAGCTGGTGCTTGGAAAATAAATTAACAGGAAATTTTGATGGGAAGTTCTAATTTAGATAATTTTAAAACTGAAAATTTATAGTTCTATATTTAAGAGATGAGGAATTATGTACATTATTTACATTATTTACATTTGACGGATATTTGTCCTCATCTTGTTAGTTGTGAACACAACGTTTCAGTGGATATGCCCTCCAGCCTTCATCAGGTGTCTTGGGGAAATTTCGAACCTGAGTTCTCATTCCTAAGTAGGTAAGATCTATGCAAGCATTGAAAAAGTGGACTTTAAAATGACAACAATTATGATGATGAGGATGAAGATGACGATGATGATGATGATGATAATGATGATGATGATGATGATGATGATGGTGGTGGTGGTGGTGGTGGTGGTGGTGGTGGTGATGAATGGCAGTTTACAGTAAAGTAGTGTTGTTGGCTACTGGTGATGGAATATGGACTATCAATTTTTGGGGGCAAAAACCAAGATTCTTAACATTCTACTCACCAGCATTTCTATGAAATGAACTTTATCTACCTTGAACTTCATATCAACAAACTGCCTTTCAACTTCATCTCTGCCAGCTGCAAATCTCTAAGATTTATAACAGGAAGGCAGCATGGAAGATTTTTTTACATTTCTTGAGAGATGACCTTCGGAAGAAGTCAATGGTGAATAGCATTCCAGTAAATTCTCCCAGAATTCCAGAAACAGAAAATTTTAATTTAGTTAACCTGAGTTCATGGAAAAGTGTCTTAACAAACATGGCGAAATTTATAAAAAAAATTGTTTCATCTAAATGGTTAAAGATTTTGTTTATAAGCGTGGCTGTTTGGTAAGAACTTTGCTTTCCAGCCATGTGCTTCTGGGTTCAGTCCCACTATATGGCACCATGGGCAAATGTCTTCTTCTATAGCCTCAGGCTGACAAAGAATAAGTCCTTGGGTCGATTTGCTTGACTAAAGGCGGTGCTCCAGCATAGCCACAATCAAATGACCAAACCAAGTAAAACAAATAAAACACTGTTTTATATTAGCTTGTAAAATTGAATGCAAATCCTGCCTGAAGCCCAAATTAGTTAATAGAAAAGCACTTCAGTTTATTTTTTTATACTTACAAGATTGATATTCCTTTTAAAACTCATCTTCTATCAATAGAACATGATATATATATAGCAAATGCTAGATATCTCTGACTGAATTTATTCCATAGTGATTCTGTCATCATCGATCGTACGAGTCTCGAACAATTAAAAGATTGATATCTTTTGAATGGACACTAATACTATTTTTAATACTGTTGATTGAATGATATGGAAATCAAATATCATTGGCAATCCTTTTTTTATTATCCTTGGTGGAATAATGTGTACCTTAGCATGATTTGAATTACAATAAACGGTTGTGTTATGTGCTGAAAACATCACATCAATAATAGTTAACATGGCGGAAGTTTTACAATCCTTTAAAAATTTAATTCACTCTCTCTTTCTGTGTGTGTCTGTGTGTGCACGCCTTTGTATGTGTGTGTGTGTGTGTGTGTGTGTGTGTGTGTGTGTGTGTGTGTGTGTGCGCGCGCACGCGCGCGTGCCTGTGTGTGTGTGTGTCTCTCTCTCTCTTTTCCCATCAAAGAATCATTGACCAAATCACAAAACATAAAATACACTTTCCTTTCAGCAGAACAAGAAGCTAACTTTTATCTTTTGCTTGTTTCAGTCATTGGACTGCAACCATGCTAAGGCACCACCTTGAAGGCTTTAATCAAAGGAATCGATCCCCAATATTTATTTCTAAGTCTATAACTTAATTATATCGGTCTCTTTTGCCAACTGCTAAGTTATGGCAAACACACACACATGTACAATGGGCATCCACTCAATTACCATCTTCCAAATTCACATGGCATTGTTGGACCCAGGCTGTAGTAAAAGACACTTACCCAAGGTGCCATACAGAGGGGACTGAACCCAGAATCATTAGGGTTAGGGTTGGAAATCAAGCTTCTTAACCACTAATCTATGCCTACACCTGCATTTATATGCCATATACGTTTTTGGTCATATTTCTTTCATTCATGGCATTGTTACTGCTGGTACATATTGCAATCTGGTCAACTGGATTATGTTCAATTCCAGATTACACTGGATAAATTATTAAGCTAGATTATTAAGCTAGATTGGTTGGATTAAAATGGTTGCTGTTCTTTTGCATACATTGCTCTTTTTTGCATATCGCAGCACACTATTTGCAGATAGCAAGCTTGTTGTTGTTGTCATCATTCCAGGTCAGACCTAACTGAAAATACTTGTGATAAAAAATATTTCAGTCTTAATTAGATTAGTTTTCTTTTTCCTGTATGGTGTTTGTAGAACTATATTGTCTATTATATATATATATATATATATATATATATGTAATATATATATATATATATACATGTATATGCATATATATATATATATATATATATATATATATATATGTGTGTGTGTGTGTGTGTGTGTGTGTGTGTGTGTGTGTGTGTGTATATATATATATATATATCGTTTAACGTCCGCTTTCCATGCTATATATAATTAGTTCTTTAGCCCTTTTGCATTCAGATAACTTTGTTAAATGTTTTGCTTGTTTATTTACATTGTTTGGAATTAATCATGCATTATCTCATAGCTTTGAGATTTTGAATTAGTAGTGCAAATCTTTATCCAGACTGATTTTTTTTTTTCCAACTACAGCTTAACAAATATTTTCTTTTCTTTAATAAATATGTTTTGCCTGTACAAAAATCCAAAGTGCGCTATTTTTATTTTGTGGAAAGATGTCTTATCTTTGACATAACACAACACAAAAGGATTATATTTCCTAACTAATGGCAATAGACAATTCGCTTGTAAAAGATTTTTTCCCAGAAGGCAAAGTAAGTGTTCTTGAATAGCAAATAAAACTGATTATCTGATTAAATGTGACAAATACTGAAAACTAAATTTGAAAGGAGGAATATATTGCACTTTCTTGTTTCCTTACTTGCTTATTCCCTCTTTTTCTCTCTTGTTCCCCTTCCCCCTGTCTCCATCTCTGTCTCTCTCTGTCTCTCTCTGTGTCTCTCTCTTCTTCACCTTCATTTACTATGCTTTTCCTTCTTTCATTCTTTATCTGTTTGTTATCTTTGCACTTTACCAAACTCCCTTGCCTTTGTACTTTATTTCCCCTCCTACCCACACAATCTTCTCTCTTTTCATTTTCCTCCTTTCTCTTTCTTATTGTATTGTCAAGAAACATCACAGGTTAATAACTTCAAAAATCAACCATAGTTTTGCTTCTTGAAATCAAAATTCATTGTCTCCAACTGAGAATGGATAAGACAGCTTTTATCTTTCACTTATCAAAAAGCAAACAAAATAAAAAAAAAAAGAAAGAGAGAGAAAGAAATAAAATGAAAATTTTAAACTATTATGTACACTAAGCATGTTGAACTGATTCAAGTGGCCCAGAGGTATTAATCTCATTACTATTGAAGACATTATGGGATTAATTATAGTTCTAAAACCATTAACCTTCACTTGGCTGAGGTGAAGCCACCAAAGGGTTGATGGTCTGTAGACTATCACCAGCTCTATGTTATATTATCATCACTAATACATCCTTACTAATACATCATTATTAATACATCATTACTAATAGATTCCCAAAACTAAAACAGAGTGCGCCATCCTCCAACCACAAAAAATTACTGAAATGTTTTTGCTCTTTTTTTTGTGGCCCCCTCCAATTAATAAGGAAATGAAATAATAGAGAGTCAAGACTATTGAAACGGTTGCAAGATACAACGAAAATTTTAGGAAAATAAAAATAAGGAATAAGTGGAAATTTTACCGGTGTGTGTGTTAAATTTTAAGGCACAAAAAGAAAATGACTCTCCCCAGACACAACAGAATATGTTTCAACACACAAAGTCACATAAAGAATCTTGCAAACCAAATCCCAAAACGAAATAATAGAGTTTGCAGCTATAAAAATTTTTCTTTCTTCACAAGTTTGAGAAGTTTAATCTTTTAGCATTTAAACTGACCATATCTGGCCTAACTATTCTACTTGTCTTATGCTCAAACCAGCTAGCTCCTGGCTCTCACATCTACCCTAGAATGCTATTCTAAAAATAACCATTCATATCGAAATCTCAAAGCTACAAGACGATGCATGATTAATTAAAAACAATGTGAATAAATAAGTATTACATTTGTTGTAGTAATCTGAATGCTAAAGAGTTAAGACCATTTTGATTTTATCAACTATGACAATGAGCCTGACAGCTCTTCAGTTCTAACAGCAGCACAGCCACCCTATGAGAAACACTGAAGACTCTGACTGGTTAGATTAAGCTATCAATAAACTAGATAAAGAAAATGTACAGTTAATTCACTGTTTTAAGTAATTGGAGCTTGTTCAAATTTCCTTAGTAGCTTTGGGAAGGTAAATCATTTAGATGTTCCCTCTACAAGTCAAAACAATTTGACAGACATACATTTTAAGGTTTTTTGGAAAGGTAAATCCTTCTCAAAGCTATTGGTCATCTGAATTTGATAAGCATACATGCTGAGATTTTACCCAACATAAGAGTATGTACAATTCAGTGCCATCCATTTCCTGTTGAAATACACTGCCTGTGTTCCAATTAATTTGGGATGATATCATGTATTAATATTCTGCTTGTTTCAGTCATTGGATTGCAGCCATACTGTGATGCTGCCTTAAAGAGTTTAGTCAAACAAGTCAACCTCAATGTTTATATTGTTTGTGTCTGGTACTTATTCTATCAGGTTCACTTGCCAAACTGCCGAGCTATAGGGACACAAAGAAACTGACACTGGTTTTCAAGGAGTGGGAGGTGGGAACATAAACACTAACACACACACACACACACACACACACACACACACACACACACACACACACACACACATGCACACATGCACATACATGCATACATACGCACATATACACACATAGACACACAATGGGCTTTCACACGGTTTCTGTCTCCCATATTCACTCACAAAGCCTTGATTGGCCCAGACCTATATATAAAAGAAGCCACTTGCTCATAGTGCCATTAATGGGATCACATTGTGGAAACCAGCTTGTTGCAAAGCAAGCTTCTTAACAGAATAGTCATGAAAGGTGGTGAGTTGGCACAAAACGTTACACGCGGGGCGAAATGCTTAGCAGTATTTCATCTGCCGTTACGTTCTGAGTTCAAATTCCACCGAGGTCGACTTTGCCTTTCGTTCTTTCGGGGTCGATAAATTAAGTACCACTTACACACTGGGGTCGATGTAATCGACTTAAACCCTTTGTCTGTCCTTGTTTGTCCCCTCTATGTTTAGCCCCTTGTGGGCAATAAAGAAATAAGAATAGTCATGAACTTAATTATTATTGAGCTGTATTTGAAACAAATTAACATTCGATTTTAATGGAAGGTTTTAATTTAGATCACTTTAAAATAAGAAGTTTGTATTCTAAAATCGAGTAGAAGTGTTCTTGGACAGATTGGTATGAAAAGGGTTAAGACATGGAAACATTGTACAGTCAACAGATGTCTTATTAGCTTGCAGTACTATGTTCAGATTTTCATATGATCTCAGAGAATGTAAATCCTTTTGATGTTTTCTCTACAGGCCTTTAGAATTTGATCAACATACATTTCAAGGCTTTTCTGATATAAGAGTTTTATTATTTCAGTTGATGATAATCAGATTTTTGTTGTTCTTGATTTTTTGTTATCAAGAAAACGGTGCGACAAATTATTATAAGTCATTTGAAACTTCAATTTTAAAACAGAAAACATGAAACTTATCGAAACCGAACCAAATTCGATGACTGGCACCCGTGCCAGTGGATCGCTAACATCACGATCCGAGCGGGATCTCTGCCAGAGCAGCAGTCTCGCTTCTGTGCCGGTGTCATGTAAATAGCACCATTTGAGCACAATCGTTTCCAGCTTTGCCTTACTGACACTTGTGCTGGTGGCATGTGAACAAAACATTAGACTGACTCCTGTGCAGGTAGCACGTAAAAAACACCATTTGAGCATGGCCATTGCCAGTACCACCGGACTGGCTCTTGTGCCAGTGGCACGTAAAAAGCACCCACTACACTCTCGGAGTGGTTGGCGTTAGGAAGGGCATCCAGCTTTAGAAACTCTGCCAGATCAGACTGAAGTCTAGTGCAGCCATCTGGTTCGCCAGTCCCCAGTCAAATCGTCCAGCCCATGCTAGCATGGAAAGTGGACGATAAATGATGATGATGATGATGAAATAGGAATATTGAAATAACTACCGAAAAGCATGTATAAATGATCCATTGCAAACCACTTATAATTCATAATGGTGTTTTTATCAAAGAGTCTCATATAACTACAAGAAGCAGGATATCCTCAATTATATTAGTTTGAAGAGCTTCAAGAACTAATTATAGCATTACTATAATTAGCATAGATCTGACTGTGAGAATATACTAGCCTTGTTTCGATGTATGCTTGTCAATAAAGAGACTAAATTGTTTTGATGATGTTGTTTCTTTTCTATTTAATATTGACCAAGGAAAAGCTTTAAGGCTGCTTCAGTTTTTATATAATCTATTTAAATATGCAAGTGTGATGTCCTCTGAATGGTCATTTATACAAGGAGAGTTAACTATCTTCTCACCTGAATATACTTATTAATATGTGAGTCAAGGCGGTGAGCTGGCAGAAATGTTAGCACGCCGGGCAAGATGCCTAGTGGTATTTCGTCTGTCGTTACATTCTGAGTTCAAATTCTGCTGAGGTCGATTTTGCCTTTCATCCTTTCAGGGTCGATAAATTAAGTACCAGTTGTGTACTGGGGTTGATCTAATCGACTAGCCCTCTCCCCCAAAATGTTGAACCTTGTGCCTACAATAGGAAAGAATAATGTAGATATTCTAAGGTGGTAAGCTGGCAGAGTTGTTAGCATGCCAGGCAAAATGCTTAGTGGTATTTCGTCTGTCTTTAGTTCTGAGTTCAAATTCCACCAAGGTCGACTTTGCTTTTCATCCTTTCAGGATCGATAAATTAAGTACCAATTGTGTACTGGGGTCGATCTAATTGACTGGCCTCCTCCCCCAAAATTTAGGGCCTTGTACCTAGAGTAGAAAATATGTAAGTCTTTATTAAGGTGGTGAGCTGGTAGAATCATTAGCACACCAGACAAAATGCTTAGTGGCAGTTTGTCCATCACTACATTCTGAGTTCAAATTCTGCTGAGGTCAATTTTGCCATCCATCCTTTCGGAGTGGATGAAATAAGTACCAGTTGAACACTGGGATTCATATAAATTGACTTATCCCTTCCCTGAAATTGCTGGCCTTGTGCTAAAAATTTGAACTAATATGTTTGTTTTTATGTGTCACAAAGCAAAATCCAGCTATAAATAATCCTTTCTGTTGTAACTGGTACTTATTTCATTGACCCTGAAAGGCAAAGTTGACCTCGGCAGAATTTGAACTCAGAATGTCACAGCAGACAAAATACTGCTAAGCATTTTGCCTGGCGTGCTAAGGATTCTGCCAGTTTGCCGCCTCACCCAGCTATAATTAATAACTTATTGGGTTTAAGATCCCTTACATGGAAAATGGCACAAATATGCCTGCAGGACTCAAGCCATGGATTTTCTGTAACCCAAACAGACATGCTAACTATTACACAGAAGTAGATCCAGTCTTTCTTCCATCAAATTAGATGCCTTAATCTTAGCAGAAAAGAATAATTGTTCACATGTACAACATAAATATAGAAGCATTGGGAAATATGTAATAAGATTTTTTTAACATAATGTATTACAAACTATTGTTTATCACAGAATCCACTTTGACATGTGACATTTATAATATAAAGAAACTTGCTTATTTATTCTAAAATGCTTCTACAATTGCATTCTAAATATTTATTAATGCGTAGAGTCTTATGTATATTAATACTGTGTAAATCACAGTCAACAGAGCCTACAAAGAAGCATGATTTCTATAAAGAAAATATAAATTTCAAGGCAAGCAAACCAGTGTGTTGGAGATAGTTTTACAACAATTATGAAACTACTAATGCATCATGATATAAAAATGGTAAAATCTGATACAGCAAAATATCATTTGTTATATGTTGGGAAGTTGTGTAAAATTGCTGAGGAACGAAAAGTGAGAGTATCGAGTTCTTAATAGCATAGCGGCAGGATGAAACTCAATGCTTAGTCTCAAACATTTAAAGATTTTCAATGAAGAAACACACATATACATGTATATATACATGATGGGCTTTTTTGAGTTTCCACCTACCAAATCCACTCACAAGGCTTTAGTTAGCCTGGGGCTATAGTAAAAGACACTTGTCCAAGGTGCCACAGCATGGGACTGAACTCAGAACC
Organism: Octopus bimaculoides; assembly: GCF_046866305.1. NCBI lineage: Eukaryota > Metazoa > Mollusca > Cephalopoda > Octopoda > Octopodidae > Octopus > Octopus bimaculoides. The sequence continues at coordinate 12,448,660 of NC_142934.1, read as the reverse complement.
ATATAGTTGGGAAGCAAAGTTCTAATTTCATTATTGTCCACAAGGGACTAAACATAGAGGGGACAAACAAGGACAGACAAAGGTATTAAGTCGATTACATTGATCTCCAGTGCGTAACTGGTACTTAATTTATCGACCCCGAAAGGATGAAAGGCAAAGTCGACCTTGGCGGAATTTGAACTCAGAACGTAACAGCAGACAAAATACTGCTAAGCATTTCGCCCGGCGTGCTAACGTTTCTGCCATCTCACCGCCTTATCCTTATCCTTCCGCAGGGAAGCAAACTTCTTACCACACAACCATACTTACTCCTATGCCTTTTTTATGTATGTATTGGATTGTCCGGAAAGTTTGTGTCAATTCTTAAAGGAAAGAAAAAGATCAATAAATACTTGCCATTACATTTTTAATCAACCAAATATGAACCATTTTGTTGCACAATGTGTCTCCATCTTTCCTTTAACTTGAAAATACCCTCTTCCCAGAACTGAGGTGGTTTCATGGCAAATAAGTCGAAAGGTAAGCTACTATAAATCGGCACGAACTTTCCAGACAACCAAATATAAAGCATAACAGGGAAAACACTAACAAGGACAGTTTTGTTGGCTGGGATGCTCTCACTGCATCCACCTGCTGTTCTTCCCCTGTTTCTATTTCATCACTCATCGTTCTCTCGCTGATGATGATGGTAATGATGATGAAGATGATGGTGATGATGACAATGACAATGATGATGATATGTGAGTATGTATGTGTATGTATGTATGTATGTATGTTTGTATGTTTGTATATATGTAAGTATGTATGCATATATTGCATGTATATGTTTATACATATACTTACAAAATATGCATGTACATACCCCCCCCCCCCAGGATTAGCAGCAGGAAAGGCATCGAGCCATAGAAAATTTGCCTCAAATACTCTACGTGTCATGTAAGCATGGAAAAGTGGATATTAAAATGGCTGTGATGATGATGCTGATGATGAAGATGACTACAATGATGATGATGATGATAATGGTAATGATGATGATGACAATGATGATGATAATGATTCTGTGTGTGTATGTATGTATTATGTATGTATATGTTTATACATATACTTACAAAATATGCCCGTGCATACTCACACACATACACATAGACACACACATCCATGCGTACATATGTATAAATACGCATTAAAATTAGCAGCTTGTTTACATGGACAACACAGACAAAGAAGTGAGTGCACAGTACTACATCATCAGAGCAAATCTTATGAAGGAATCTCATTTATCACAACAATAAGTGATGGTAAACAACAATACTACATAATTATTATAGCAAAAAAATATAACCCAAAAAATTGTTAATAAGCTACATACCAACTCTGTCTGAAGCGTGTGTTACAAGATTAATTTAGATTCTACCATTATAGCAGTGCATGAAGACTATGGAAGTTATTCTGAATCAAAGAGAATACACAAACCGAAAGAAAAAAAAAAGAAAGCAATAGACAGGCAACAAGGAGAACACTAATTGAGGTTTTATAACGAGCAATTATCTAATGTATAACCTTTGACATCTGCCTGACATGCTGATTTTCACATGAGACTGCATCTGGCAGAATAGCGAAAATCAAAAACCTATGTTGTGTACTTTTAAACTAAGAAGATGAAGAGGAAAATGAATGAAGGAATCTAAAGTAGGTCTTGAGAAATATGCATGAGCTTTGCATGTGGGAAAATGAAAGCATGTTTTGGACATTTGTTGTCAATTTGTTGTAGAATAGAATACGAATTCCAGATACAAATTATTTGCATCTCATTTATCTGTATCTTATACGCTCTGTGTCGAGTCACAATGGCCCAGTGGTTAGGGCAGCAGACTCGTGGTCATAGGATCGCGGTTTCGATTCCCAGACCGGGCTTTGTGAGTGTTTATTAAATTAAAACACCTAAATCTCTATGAGGCTCCAGCAGGGGGTGGTGGCGAACCCTGCTGTATTCTTTCACCACAACTTTCTCTCACTCTTACTTCCTGTTTCTGTTGTACCTGTATTTCAAAGGGCCAGCCTTGTCACTCTCTGCATCACGCTGAATCTCCCCGAGAACTACATTAAGGGTACACATGTCTGTGGAGTGCTCAGCCACTTGCACGTTAATTCCATGAGCAGGCTGTTCCGTTGATTGGATCAACTGGAACCCTTATCGTCGTAACTGATGGAGTGCAACGATATGCTTTATCTTATATTTGTCTCAGTCATTGGACTGTGGCCATACTGGGGCACTACCTTGAAGGGTTTCAGTTAAATAAATAGTATCTGGTACATTTTTCTTTTTTATTTTTGTAAAGCCTGGTACTTATTCAGTTAATCTCTGTTGTCAAACTGCTGAGTTGCAGGGACATAAATAAACCAACACCAGTTGTCAAGTAGTAATGATGTGGGGAGAAGGCAGACACACATACACATGGGCATGTACACACATGGGCATGTACACACATGGGCATGTACATGCATGCACAAATACATGCACACATGCAGATGGGCTTCTTTCAGTTTTTGTTTACCAAATCCACACACAACACTTTGATTGTCCTGGGGCTATAATGGAAGACACTTGCTTAACACACAACACATATATATATACATATATATGTGTGTATATATATATATATATATATATATATATGTAGGTATGTGTGTGTCAGTGTGTCTAAGTATGAATGTATATACATATATATATGAGTCTACACATACATAAATGAAAGGCAACTGAAAGAGCTTGAGTCAACACATTCAATGAAAAAATCAAATTCATTCTAATTGAAGTAGGCCACTTATAACGTATGTAATATCCTTCCATGTGTTTCTCATAAAAAATGAAAGGTTTCTAAATTAAAATCTGATTTGCTATTTGCATTCATTTACATACATACATTCTTGTGTGTGTGTGTGTGTGTGTGTGTGTGTGTGTGTGTGTCTGTGTGTGTGTGTGTGTGTGTGTGTGTGTGTGTGTGTGTTTGTATGTATGTATTTATGTATGTATACTCTCTTTTATTCTTTTACTTGTTTCAGTCATTTGACTGCGGCCATGCTGGAGCACCACCTTTAGTCGAGCAAATCGACCAGGATTTATTCTTTGTAAGCCTAGTACTTATTTTATCGAGGTCTTTTGCTGAACCGCTAAGTTATGGGGATGTAATCACACCAGCATCGGTTGTCAAGCGATGTTGGGTGGACAAACACAGACGCACAAACATACACAAGCACATACATATATACAATGGGCTTCTTTCAGTTTCCATCTACCAAATCCACTCACAAGGTTTTGGTCTACCTGAGGCTATAGTAGAAAACATCAAACAACAGACATATTAAACACAAGATCAGAAATAATTTGTAAATGTCATCATAAAAACAAATTCATTTTGACAAGCTACAACAGAATTTTCCAGACAAATTTTTTAGACAAATTAAAACACTAGAAACACTGGAATTTTGTAGGCCACCACCAGTGCTGATGCAAGATTCTAATGCTGGCTTAGTAACCCAAAGTATTTGTACCAAATAATCAGAGGCAGCTTGATAAATATTACTGTTTAGTTGTTGCCAAATGTTTTTGGCACTACTGTGTTGTACTAAACAGTATTCTCTTTTCAGCTCAAAGGTTTTAGAAATTTCACTTTGACAGCTGCTCTTATAGTTATTGCTAAAGATAATGCTGTTTTTTTATGATTGAATAGACCCACAGTCAAATATATTCTTGCTGCAATCACCTGCTCCACAACATAATTTGGTACTTGAATGTTCATTAAAGGTTATCACAAACCTCTTGATGAGGCATTATACTTTTCTAATTAACTTTTCTAATAAATGCCATGAAAGTGTGATTAAATGTTCAGAATTCTCTTGCTTTAGTGTTTCCTTATTTTTAACTTTGTCATCTTTATCATCCAGTGACAAATATTGCAATGGAAAATTTGATACATAATTAACATGGTATGTGCATACACATACCATTCCCCTCACACACATCCACATTGCATTCTTTCTTTAAAAACCTTGGACATTGCTGGTGAAGTGGTCATCCCTGTAGATGTTAATCTCACAAACACTAACTTCCTAGATGTCACTGTGGGCCCAAAAACCTCTGTGTTCCCTATTCCACAAATCAAATTAATCCCTAAATTACATTCTCCTGTACATATTCCTTAAGTTCTCACACCTATCCATTAATGAACAAATTTTACAGGATTCATTCTTGTGCTACAACAATGGCCCTTCGTAGAAATGGTGTATAGTCTAGTGGTTCAGATGTTACACTCATGAAAGTAAGGTCATGGGTTCAATACCCAAACCAGATGATGCATTGTGTTTGTAAGCAAAATACTTCATTTCATGTTCCTTCAGTTCAATCAGCTATAAACGAACTTGAGCAATAGCTGGGAAGTTAACCTGTGAGGGACTAGCTTCCTTTTCATATGGTAGGGTTCTAATCTCAGTCACTTATACACTATGAAAACCAATCTAAGCTCTGGCCTTATGAGTCCTAGGGTTTGTAACAGACAGACCCTTGCCAAAAGACCCCCAAAAGGAGCCCAGAATGGTCAGGGATGTTCAATGTTTGCATATACATTATCAATTTTATACACACCAGCATAATTTAATCTAAATCTCTTCTAATTTAATTCTAGCCTGGCAACCTCTGACACAAATCACTAAATGCTTGCTCCCTGGTTTCTATTTCAGAACAAGTATTTTGGGTTTAGTTCAAACTGTCTGGGATATTCTTCAGTGAGAAGACAACTCGAGAGTCTTTGTCTGACAATCCCTATAGTTTTAAGTGGAGCACTATGTTTTGGAACACATAAGCCTCTTTAGGAGGCTTCTTGGAGACAAAATATTGACCGTTCCAATTTTGTAAACACATTTTAAATGGCACGTCCTCCTTCTATCCCTCTACCCTTCTCCCCACCACCATCTTCATTTACTGCTAACTTTTCAGTTCTTGCAGAGGTCAAGAGGAATTTGTTGAGACAGATTTTCTATGACCAGATGACCAGATGCTCTTCCAGTCACCAGCCCTCACCTGCTTCCAAGCAAACTGATATTTCACCATGGCCAGGACATGGTTATTTATTTTTTCCTTAGAAACATATAACATCGCTTGTATGATGGTGATGCCCATCTACAAATATCATATGTTGTCAAGGCAAAAGTACACATGCAACCACTCACACACAGCCACTCACACACACACACACACACACACACACTCACACACACACACACATACATACACACACAAAGGACAATAATATATATTGCCATTTCAATGTCAATGGAAAACTATTTTCTTTTATATTTAGATTACTTCAGCTATTAATGGAAGTAAACTACAGGAAGAAAAAAATAAGCACACACAATGCTGACTGTCTGTTGTATATTGATGTATAAATAGAAAGATATCATTTAATGTCTTTATTTCTGTCAATATAATGAACAATGTAAAGGGCAGGAAATAGAATTACAGAAACATTAAAACACTACAGGGCTGAATACTTGCAATGTCTGAGTTTTATCTTCTTATTTTCTTGGTTCAAACTGTTGCAGACAATTTTACTTTTCCAGACGTGTCTGTATGGTTAAGGAGCTTGCTTCCCAACCATGTAGTCTTGGGTTCTTTGTCTCTCTGCATGGCACCTTGGGCAAATGTATTCCAGTAAGGCTCTGGCCAACCAAAGCCTTGCGAATGAATTAGGCAGATGGAAACTGAAAGAAGCTCATCTGATCGAAATACAGGAGTAGAAAAACAGCCAACAACTGATGAAGGATCGTTCTTTATGCTGTTAGTCTTATTTTCCATTTGTGTCTTTCGTTGTTCGAAAAAACAGTTCATATTCCATGTACTCGTACTTTGTACTTTTTGTTGTTTATGTTTTGTGACGTCCTGTGCCCACATATGCATATGTATGTATAGATGTAAGTATGTACATATACATATGTATATATGCATATATATATATATATATATATATATATATTTCATATATATATATATATATATATATATATATATATATATATATATATATATATATATATATATATATATATATATATGTATATATATATATATATATATATATATATATATGTGTATATATATATATATATGTGTGTGTGTGTGTGTGTGTATATATATATATATATATATATATATATATATATATATATAGTAATAATAACAATAAAAATTGTTGGATGGAATTTACAAACATTTAATGCATCGCTACGTGCATTTCCACAAATCAAATGTCTCTGGAAATGCACATAGCAATGCATTAAATCTTTATAAATTCCATCCAACAATTTTTATTGCTATTATTGCTATATTTATCCAACATAATATTGGTACAGCTTGATGGAATCCTCCAAAAACTGGTTCACCAGTCAGCATCAGTAGATTGTGGCCAGCATAATTTAATATCTCTATTACTCTTTTACTCTTTTACTTGTTTCAGTCATTTGACTGCGGCCATGCTGGAGCACTGCCTGTAGTCGAGCAAATCGACCCTAGGACTTACTCTATGGAAGTTATGGAGAAGTCTGCTATCCCAGGTTTGTGGTAAGCAAAGTGAGGTACTGTAAGGATAACAGCTGGAGGAATAATGGTTCAGGTAAGGGGGGTTAAATTAAGGGAGATGGTTATGCAGACAGCATACTTCAGATGAGCTGAAGCAAAGAATTATTTAATAGTACATGCATCTACACGTGCTGGTATGCAAACAAATATACAAATAAAAACAGAAGAAGAAGGAAAAGAGAGATTAAGAAGAAGAAAATGAATATATTCTCTGAGATTTATGAGTTTGCTTCCTCAGAAATGCCTAGGAGTCAAGCTTTACAATTTGATTGACAAGCTTAAGAGATTTAATATTTGTCATAGGCAACTTGTTTTCTCCTCAGTCAATGTCAAAACATTGATCATTAGTATTTCTGTGCAATCAGTACATGGTCTTTTATCTTCTATTTTTCATTTTTTAGTTTTTATCTTTTACTTGTTTCAGTCATTAGACTGTGGCCATGCTGGAACACTGTCTTGTGCGGAAATTTTAGTCAAAAGAATTGCCCGTGGTACTTATTTTGATCCTTCTGATTTGGCGGGCGCCACTTTTTATTCATGTTTTATTTAGTGTGTTTTCTACTGAAAGTGGTGTAATGGGATCTTTTCCCTTGAATAAAATTAGTGCCGTTGCTTGTCAACAACAACTATCGGCAGTACTAAGAAAACAAGTGGTGCCCACCAAATCAGAAAGATCCCTTATTTTTCTTCTTTTAATAAGCCTAGTACTTGTTCCATCGTTCTCTTTTGCCGAACCATGTAAACACACCAACACCAGTCGTCAGGCAGTGGTGGGGAACAAACATGCATGCACATACACACATACACACACGCGTGCACACACACACACACACACACACGCACACATATCATCATAAAAGCATTCATTTTCCATGTTGGTATGAGTTGGGCAAATGTATGTGTGCATGCATGATATATATATATATATGTGTGTGTGTGTGTGTGTGTGTGTATGTATGTATAAATATATAAATGCGTGTATGTGTGTGTGTGTGTGTATGCCGCAGAACCTCCCAAAACTAGATACCATTATCTAAGTGTCATCCAAGCCTAATAAGGTTATCTTTGACGTAAATCAACTAATATCAATATAAATAATCGGCATTAACCATGAATTCACAAACACTTTCAACATTACAAGAATGAAGGACAACTCAGAATAATATACATATATATCTATATATATGTGTATATATATATATATATATATATATATATATATATATATATATATATATATATATATATATATATACATATATATGTGTGTGTGTACACATTGTTTGTGGTGGTGGTGATGGTGGTGACGATGACAATGACGATATGATGATGATGATGATGATGATGATGATGATGACACTACATGAAGTGAGAAAGGCACAATTTCATCCATTATCGCCATTTCACTGATAACCTAAGCTTGTATGCTGTGCACAGACAACCAGCTTGAGAGTTTACTGAACACCATCAAACAGTTTAGCGGAGGATTTTAAGATGTGCTTTGGACAGAAGAAATGCAATAAAATGACAATAAAATGAAGCTGAATTGACCCTTGAAACATATAAAATTGAACCGCAGAGAAGGTAATATGAGTGCTGGATAGTTCTGTGCTCTCAAGATATTTTAATGTAGATGAGAGTAACTCTGCATATGCCAGCTGCACAAACAACAATGGAAATTGGGCCTTCGTGCGGGTGACACGTAAAAGCACCCACTACACTCTCAGAGTGGTTGGCGTTAGGAAGGGCATCCAGCTGTAGAAACTCTGCCAAATCAGATTGGAGCCTGGTGTAGCCATCTGGTTTCACCAGTCCTCAGTCAAATTGTCCAACCCATGCTAGCATGGAAAGCGGACGTTAAACGATGATGATGATGATGATGATGATGATGAAAGAAATCAAAGATTGTTAAAAAAAAAAAAACGGAAAAAATTGTCATTTAATGTTCACTTCTCCATGCTCACGTGGGGCAGACGGAATTTGTTGAGACAGGTGTTTCTATGGGGTGATGGTCTTCTTATTGTTGATGCTTACATGTTTCCAAGCAAGGAAATATTTTCCTGTAGCTAGTTTGACTTGTTTTTGCATGGGAGTCTGGAAACAAACAGCCTTCTTTCTAACCCTAATGATGATGATGATGATCATGGTGATGATTGTGATGCTCATTTACAACCATCAAGTGATCTTGAGACTAGAAAGGTACACACAAACATCATCATCATCATTGTTTAACGTCTGCTTTCCATGCTGGCATGGGTTATACATATTCATACACACACGCTACGTGCACATGCGCACATACTCAGATACATACCAACATACATACATACATATATATAACAGGCTTCGTTCAGTTTCCGTCTACCAAATTCACTGACAAGACTTTGGTCTGCCTGAGGCTACAGCAGAAGACACACACACACACACACACACACACACACACACACACACACACACACACATGCACACACATGTGGCACAGTGTTTCCATCTACTCAATTCACTCACAAGGTGATGGTCAGCCTGAAGCTATAGTAGAAAACGTCCATCGAAGGTACCATACAGTGGGACTGAACACGAAGCTACGTGGTTACAAAGTATGCTTCTTAACCATGCAATCACTGTAAAAATATGGGACCTTTTGCAAACAGGCAGGCCACACATGGCAGGCAGTAGACATGACATCATTATCTTTGGTAAAAATGGAAACAGAACATTAAAATTATCGACACAGCAAATGCCAAATAACTAAAACATTGTGCAGAAACAAGCTGCAGAAACAAGCAGGAAAGCTAAGAAATACCACTGACCTGACTGTTGGACTAAAAGCATTATTGCAGTTAATGAATGCATCTGTCATCTTATTTGTAGTTGGCACCACCACCAGAGTGATACACAACCATTAATGTCAGGGCATTGACAAATAAACATACCGAAAGTAGGAAAATAGCAATACTTGAGTATAACAATGTTATCGTTGATAGCATTATCAGAGCATTCTGACAGCGTTTGTTTGCCTGAACATTTTTTCTTTTTTCATTAACCCTGAACATTTCTGTACATGTTTTTCTATTAAACAAAAATTCTTGTTAACCTGTCTATGCATCTATGCATGTTCTCCAATTCTTGTTCCAAGACAAGAAACAATTGAAAACAAGTAATAATAATAACAATAATAATAATAATAATAATAATAATAATAATAATAATAATAATAATAATAATAATAATAATAATGTTGTTGTTGGCACTCCGTCACTTATGACGTCGAGGGTTCCAGTTGATCCGATCAACGGAACAGCCTGCACGTGAAATTAACGTGCAAGTAGCTGAGCACTCCACAGACACGTGTACCCTAAACGTAGTTCTTGGAGATATTCAGCGTGACACAGTGTGACAAGGCTGACCCTTTGAAATACAGGCACAACAGAAACAGGAAGTAAGAGTGAGAGAAAGTTGTGGTGGAAGAGTACAGCAGGGTTCGCCACCATCCTCTGCCGGAGCCTCGTGGAGGTTTAGGTGTTTTCGCTCAATAAACACTCACAACGCCCAGTCAGGCAGTGGCTTTCATGGCTTCTCATCTAAACTGACTGAAAGTGTTATCATGTACATTGTTTTGTCTTGGTATAAAAGATGGGCTACAGCAAATATTCTGCTCAATACCACAGATTTGCTTGTCAGTTATTTGACCCTAACCAGTTGAGCATGTCCCTTAGTGACTAAAGATATGTGCATTTCTGATCATGAGCATCATAGCTATGTGTTGAGTGGAATTCTTTGGGGTTTGAATAATTCACCTTTGGAAACATGGGTGTTTTGTTCATCATCCTTAAACAAACCTTATTCAAGGACCTTTTGAGCAGGATGGGCTACTCAACCTGAAAAAAATTCTAACTGGGCCCCACCTGCAAGGTTGTGCGCTATGTATCTTGATATAAGATCACAATGTTGCGCACATGTGGTTGTGATGCATGTGCCTGGTGTACCTTTATCAGACGGGTAGTCATGATGGGTATATTGGGCTTCGTATAATTGTACCCCATGTCACTTTGATGGCATGTGCTGCTCTCTCACTCAATAATAATAATAATAATAATAATAATATTAATAATAATAATAATGATAATAATAAAGACAACAATGATGACAAAAAAAAGCACCAACAATGATTGACATTTGTTGAACCGTTGTATTAATAGTTCCATTTCCTTCTTGATTCTCATTGCAACAACAATTGAGCTGAGAATATTTCAGAAGCATATACCCATTTCCTGTCTCCAATCAACTCATTGATAACAGAACACTTGTTTAGCAATAATATATTTCCTTTATTATGTTGTTTTGTAATGGAATGAGGTAGTTGCAACTATATAACGATGGCAATTAATAATTTTCGCAGGATACACTATAAACATGCAATGCATTGAAATAGCTGAACCTAAACTAAAACTGTAAATTGATAATAATTTTCAGAAGAAATTGCATGATGAAAATGCAAATACATGGTAATGTCAAAATCAATGGGATGTCCAGATCTGGAGAGACTATAGATTCAGCGTGAATTGTGTTTCATTGTTTAGTAAAACCAAATAAGATTAAATTATAAGTCACTGAGAGCAAAATTTTCAATCCATTTTAGATATTTCCAAATCTTAACATCTTATATTAATTAATTTATTAATTCATTTATTTATTCATTTATTTATTTATTTATTTATTCATTTGCACATTTATTACAAAGCAGCGAATCAGCAAAATTGTTACCATGCCAGGTAAAATACTTAATAGCATCTTATTTGTCTTTACATTCTGAGTTCAAATTCCACTGAGGTTGACTATACTCTTCAGCCTTTAGGGGTCAATAAAATAAGTAGCAGTTGAGCATTGGGGTCGATGTAATCAACCAGTCCGATCCCCCAAATTTCAGATCTTGTACCTTTGGTAGAAAGGAGGCACAGGGGTGGCTGTGTCGTAAGTAGCTTGCTTACGAACCACATGGTTCCGGGTTCATTCCCACAGCATGGCATCTTGGGCAAGTGTCTTCTACTATAGCCTCGGGCCGACCAAAGCCTTGTGAGTGGATTTGGTAAACAGAAACTGAAAGAAGCCTGTCGTATATATTTGTGCATATATATATATATATATATATGTGTGTGTGTGTGTGTATGTGTTTGTCCCCCCAACATCACTTGACAACCAATAGTAGTGTATTTACCTCCTCATAACTTAGCAGTTTGGCAAAAGAGACTGATAGAATAAGTACTAGGCTTACAAAGAATAAGTCCTGGAGTTGATTTGCTCAACTAAAAGTGGTGCTCCAGCATGGCCGCAGTCAAATGACTGAAACAAGTAAAAGAGAGTAAAAGAATAAAAAAGTATTACTATTAAAGCCGAGCTGACAGAATTGTTAGCACACTGAACCAGAACCTCTTGATTCACGCCTGTATGATTTCGATCTCATCTAGAAGCAGTTGTTGAAACTGAAGGTGGCTTTATTGAATAACATTATAGAAAAGAAGGTTTATTCTTATCCTCATAGTATTTTGTGATAAATAAGGTTATTATCTGTTATTATATAGCTGTTTTTTTATAAACATAAATCTGTCCTCAAATATCTTATGTACCCTGTATATACATGTATATATATATAAACAATATATGAGTATATGCATATATATGTACGTGTATGTATATACGTTCATCTACATGTACATATAGATACATAACTGGGTACATGACGTGGCAAAAGAACAAGGACAAAATGGTAAACAAGGTGCAACAAACAAGCAGGCCACATAGAAACATCTCCTTCATCATATATTGATAGGAAGGACAACAAAAGAAAGAAAGAGACCTCGATATTATGTAAATAGAGGAATTTATCTGTAAAAATATGTGACACTTATTCAGTAGCCATGATAAAACTCCGAGTTTCAGATGCCGGGGTGGGAACCCACGCCAACATCTCTTCAGTTATCCGGCAATTGAAAATTCCTGCAATGGCCAGATAACTGAAGAGATATCGGCATGGGTTCCCACCTCGGCATCCGAAACTCGGAGTTTTATCATGGCTACCGAATAAATGTCACATATTTTTACAGATATATATATATATGTATATATATATATATATATATATATATATATATATATATATCATCATCATCATCATCATCGTTTAACGTCCGCTTTCCATGCTAGCATGGGTTGGACGATTTGACTGAGGACTGGTGAAACCGGATGGCAACACCAGGCTCCAGTCTGATTTGGCAGAGTTTCTACAGCTGGATGCCCTTCCTAACGCCAACCACTCAGAGAGTGTAGTGGGTGCTTTTACGTGTCACCCGCACGAAAACGGCCAGGCTCGAAATGGTGTCTTTTATGTGCCACCCGCACAAGCCAGTCCAGGGGCACTGGCAACGATCTCGCTCGAAAATCCTACAGGAGCCAGTCAGGCGGTACTGGCAACGGCCACGCTCAAAATGGTGCATCTCATGTGCCACCCGCACAAGAACCAGTCCAGGGGCACTGGCAACGATCTTACTTGGCTTGCCGGGTCTTCTCACGCACAGCCCATTTCCAAAGGTCTCGGTCCGTAGTCATCGCCTCGGTGAGGCCCAATGTACGAAGGTCTTGCCTCACCACCTCAGCCCAGGTCTTCCTGGGCCTACCTCTTCCACGGGTTCCCTCAACTGTTAGGGTGTGGCACTTTTTCACGCAGCTATCCTCCTCCATTCTCACCACATGTCCATACCAGCGCAATCGTCTCTCTTGCACGCCACAACTGATATATATATATATATATATATATATATATATATATATATATATATATATATATGTGTGTGTGTGTGTGTGTGTGTGTGTGTGTGTGTGTGTGTGTGTGTGTATATATATACCCATACCAGCATGGAAGGCATATGTTAAACAATGATATTTATACATGAAGGGTGCTGATAAGTTCTTAACTCTAAAGGTATCATGAGAGGCCTGGCTTCCAGCCCAACCTTCCGAGTTCTTTTACAGGGCTTAGAAAAACTGAAGGAATGCTACAATAAGTGTGAGAATCCAAGAAGGGAATATGCTGAATAAAATTGTAATTGACTGATCCTTCCGAATTTTCTTTTACCCAAAGATTTAAACTTTTCAGTACCTTATCGTGTGCATGTGTGTGCATGTGTGTGCATGTGTGTGTGTATATGTGTGTTTGTGTGTGTGTGCCTTTGTGTCTGTGCTTGTCTCCACTACAATCACTGGATGACAAGTGTTGGTTTGTTTACATCTCTGTAACGTAGTGGTTCAGCATAAGCATCAGTGGAATAAGTATCAGAGTTTAAAAAAAAAAGGAGTACAAAGAAATGTGTGTGTGTGTGCGTGTGTGTGTGTGTGTGTGTGCATGTGTATCTATACATCTATCATTTGTGTTTGTTTCCCACCATTTCTTTACAACCAGTGTTGGTTTGTTTGCATCCTCATAACTTAAGCAGTTCAACAAAGAGACCGGTAAAATAAGTCACCAGGTTTTAAAAAGGTGAAAAAAGTACTGAGATCGATTTGTTCAAACTAAACCCTACAAGGTGCTGCACCAGCATGGCCACAGTCAAATGACCGAAACAAGTTAATAGATAATCTCAGCGAAATCTTCACCATGCAAACCCATTATGGTGTTCATTATATACACAAACAACTCTATTTACAGCTGAGACACATTTGTATATTTGGACTTGTAATCAAGTACTTTTAACATTATTTTCCCATTATGCTACCATGGCAACTTCCATGTTATTTGTCCAGCTATACATTCTTTTTTCCAGCTATCAACTGAGATATCAAGAGACTATAGAAGCATTCTGTGCATGTATATATATATATATACATATATATATATACATATATATATATACATATATATATACATATATATATATATATATATATATATATATATATATATATATATATATATATATATATATATATATATATATACATACATATATATATATATACACACACACACACACATATATATATATATATATATATATATATATATATATATATATATATATTTATATACATACATATTTATATCTAATTGTTTGCAGTACACCTCACCACGTGGGGATAATCGAAATACCTCCCATATAGTTATTATATCTATCTATCTATCTATGTATCTATATATATATATATATATATATATATATATATATATATATATATATATATATATATACATGTATATATGCATGTATATATATATATATATATATATATGTGGGGGGGTGTATATGTATATGTACATGTTTAGATATATTGAGATAGATAGATAGATAGATAGATAGATAGATAGATAGATAGATAGATGGATTGATAGAGATATATCAGTATAAATTTACACATATTCATATGCATAAATGCATGTGTGTGTGTGTGTGTGTGTGTGTGTGTGTGTGTATACATATGCTAGCATGGAAAGCGGACGTTTGCGCATACAGAAATTGTAATATGGTAAACAATTAGGAAATATGATGTGCGATTATTGTATAAACAGCTTATTGTGCTTGTGTCTAATATGTCATCAATGTCATGTAACATATTTATTGAATAGCTCATATGTCTATTGGGCACTTATGTGCTCATGGTTAGAATCATTATTATTTACAGCTCACAATATTTCTAACAGGAATATCAGAAATTTGATCTCTCATAATGTTTATGTGTCAGGCACAATGAGTTAATCAAATTAAACATGCACACCCACGTCTTTATGTATGCATGTATGTATGCATGTATATATATATATATACATATATATAGATATAGATAGATACATAGATACATAGATACATACATACATATATACATATATATGTATGTATGTATGTATTTATGTATGTACCTATCTATCTATCTATCTATATATCATCATCATCATCATCATCGTTTAACGTCCGCTTTCCAAGAAGGCTGCACTAGGCTCCAATCTGATCTGGCAAAGTTTCTACAGCTGGATGCCCTTCCTAATGCCAACCACTCCGAGAGTGTAATGGGTGCTTTTTATATGCCACTGGCATGGGAGCCAGTCAGGTGGCACTGGCAACAATCACTCTCAAATTGTGCCACTGGCACGTTTGCCAATCAGGTGGTACTGTCATCAGCCACGACAACGATTTCACTTGCCTCAACAGATCTTCGCAAACACAGTTTATTGGCCAATGATTGAAGGGTACTCTTAAATGGGCTGGTTATGCTGCACTAGCATAGGTCGAGGATATGGTCTCACTTGGATTGCCAGGTCTTCTCAAGCACAGCATATCTCCAAAGGTCTCAGTCACTTGTCATTGCCTCAGTGAGGCCCAGTGTTCGAAGGTCATGTATGTATGTACATATATATATATATATATATATATATATATATATATATATATATTTATTTATATAAGGGCATTACTATACAATAATGCCTCACGCTATGAGGGACTCTAAGGTCAGACTACCATAAAAAACACATTTTTGAATTTGGTCAGTCAGGTCCATCGCCTGGGATGTGGGAGTTTCTGAGTTCATTATCAGGCAGACAGTGCATGAAGACATTCGGTATTCCTCATACAAGATGAGAAAGAGCCAATTTCTATCCCAAGCCATCAAAGACAAGAGGAAAGACTGTGCTATGAAGCTTTCGAACAAACTCAAGCATCCCCTCCAGCTGCACATTCTTTGGCTTTTTCAGAGGAGAAAAATTTCTACCAGGATCAGATGGTGAACACAAAGTACAACCGTTGGCTTGCCATGCCCTCAAAAAATGTACCAAAAGTGATAAAAATCAAATGTCCAGTCAACATCATGGTGTTTGGAGTGATCACTCGTGATGGTGATGTTATGCTTCCACTCATCTTCTTCCCACACTCAACATGGAAGCCTACATCAAGTGCCTGGAGGAGGTGGTGCTGCCCTGGGTCAAAAGGGTGGCTGCTGGAAGACCCTATATCTGGCAACAGGACTCTACATCATGCCACACAAGCAGGGAGACTCTGTCATGGCTGTCAGATAATTTCTGCGACCACATTACCCCTAACATCTGGCCACCTAACTCCCCAGACTGCAACCCCCTTGATTACAATACCCTTAAAACCAGAAACTTTACAACATCCTCTCATATGTAAATATTTTCTTCAATGGTTTGTTTTTGTGTATGTATACAGATCCTATTTGAAAGCTGATAAAATGTGAGAGTCTTGTGGAAGACAAACATAGATTTACTTTATTATGGCTACGTTGTAATTGTTACATTATAAGCCTACTGATAATATCCATTTTTTGTGTCAATACTTTATACATCTAAACCAAATGAATGCTTATATTGATATTTTAAAAATCCTTTACATACAGCTACAAAAATTAATTGTTTTAGATTGCAGAGGAATTTAAGTCTGGAAAACATATGTTCAGCAAAGTTTATCAGGTGTCAGACAAAACTATTTTAATTACTCCATACACACATGAATGTGTGTGTGTGAGAGAGAGAGAGAGAGAAGAGAGAGAGAGAGAGAGAGAGAGAGAGAGAGAGAGAGAGAGAGAGAGAAGGAATGAGTAAATATATTATATCACGTTTCCAGAGCAAAATTTTGGAAAACAAATTTTTTCAAACTTCCAGCTTTTTCAAGTTTTCAATATTTAAATGAAAATATCAAATGTTGAGGTGAAAATTTTAAGTTGAAATTAACAACAACAACAACAATAACAACAACAATAGTAATAATAATCCTTTCTATTATGGGCACCAGGCCTGAAATTTTTGCATTGGGCACTACCAACAGCACTGAATCCCAGGGCTTGTCTGGTACTTATTTCATAAGACCCCAAAAGGATAAAAAGCAAAGTTGACCTCAGCAGAATTTGAACTCAGCATAATAATAACAACAAGAGCACACAGAGAACTCAAACCTCTGCCAAGGCAACATCAATGACCTCTCAACGATTAGCCAGAGATGATTTTTAAAATGAGAATATCTGAAATAAACTCGACTTCTTTCACAAGAGAGAATACTAAAAATGAACCTGACTGCTCTCAATAATTAAGTAAAAAAAAAAAATAAAATCGGAAAAATAATCCAGAATCCTTGTTCAATACCGAGATCAATCCCAAAATCTAATCAGTTTGTGCCAGTCACGTGGCCAAACATCCCTGAAAATTTCATCCGAATCCATCCAGCAGTTCTTGAGATATCTTCTCCATGGACAAACAAACAAACAAACAAACACGACTGAAAACAATACCTCCGCCTTCGCTAAGGCAGAGGTAATGATGATGATGAGGAGGATGATGATGATGAGGATGATGATGATGAGGATGATGATGATGATGAGGATGATGATGATGATGAGGATGATGATTTCCTTTGGATTTGGATAATTCACCTCTGGAAACATAGGTGTTTCGTTCAACATCTTTAAGCAACCCATACTCAAGGACCCTTTGAGTGCGAGGGGCTACTCCACCTGAAAAAATTCTAACTGGGCCCCACCTGCAAGGTCATGCGCTATTTATCTTGATACGAGATCACCATGTCATGCACATATGGTTGTGATGCATGTGCCTCATGTACCTTTATCAGACGGGTAGTCATAACGGGTATATTGGGCTTTGTATATTTTACCCCAGTGTCACTTTGATGGCATGCACTGCTCTCTCACTCAATAATAATAATAATAATAATAATGTTTTCTACAATAGACACAAGGCCAGCAATTTCAGAGCAGGGGTGGGGTAAGTCGATTGCATCAACTCCAGTGTTCAAGTGTTTCTTATTTTATTGATCCCAAAAGGATGAAAGGCAAAGTTGGCCTCAGCAGAATTTGAACTCAGTACATAAAGTGGGACAAAATTCCATCAAATATTTTTGCCTGGCATGCTAACCATTCTGCCAGCTCGCTGCCTTTGCAATAATAACAATAACGGTGGCTTCAAATTTTGATACTGGACCAGCAATTTTGGGGGTGGGGGTACTCAATTAGGTTGACCCCCAATGCTCAATAGGTGCTTATTTTAATGACCCCTGAAAGGATGAAAGGTAAAGTTTACCTCGGTGGAATGCCTGGCATGCTAACAATTCTGCCTTAATAATAATAATAATAATAATAACAACAACAACAACAACAACAACAACAACAACAATAATAATAATACTAATAATAATAGTAATAATAATAATAATAATAACAATAATGATAATAATAATCCTAAAAGCACAAGGCCTGAAATTTGTAGGGAGGAGAGTAATCGATTTTCATCGATCTCAGTGTTTCACTGGTACTTATTTTATAGACCTCAAAAAGATGAAGGGTAAAGTCGACCTTGGTGGAATTTGAACTCATAACAAGAAGATGGACGAAATGCCGTTAAGCATTTCACCTGACGTGCTGACGATTGTGCCAGCTCGCTGCCTAATAATAATAATAATAAATAAGAAGAAGCCTTTCTACTGGAAGCACACAAGGCCCCAAATTTGGGGAAAGGGATTAAATCAATCACATTGACCCCAGTGCGTAACTGGTACTTATTTAATAGACCCCCCGAAAGGATGAAAGACAAAGTCGACGGCGGCGGAATTTGAACTCAGAACGTAGCGGCAGACAGAATACCTATTTCGTTATTGCCCACAAGGGGCGAAACATAGAGGGAACAAACAACAACAGACGAACGGATTAAGTCGATTACATCAACCCCAGTGCGTAACTGGTACTTAATTTATCGACCCCGAAAGGATGAAAGGCAAAGTCGACCTCGGCGGAATTTGAACTCAGAACGTAACGGCAGACGAAATACCGCTAAGCATTTCGCCCGGCGTGCTAACGATTCTGCCAGCTCGCCGCATAACAACAACAACAACAACAACAACATCGATAATAATAAACAATAATATCAAGACGTGAAATAAACATTTTGTCAATAAAATTCATGCGTGATCAAATTAATTATTATTACTATTTTCGGTTTTGTTTTAGAATACCCAAATTTAACAAAATAAAAAAAATAATAATTTTCTCAACTCATTATGGATTCAAAATAGCCACTGTTCTTCTTTTACATACATAGTTTGCTCGATATAATTTTAAAACAGATGCATTTTTAGATTTGGCTGTTATATAAATAGCATTGTCATTCCTTCCCTCCGTTTTTCTTCACATTTTCCTAACCCTATCCCCCACCTCACACACACACACACGTACGTACGCATGCATGCATGCATACATACAGACACAGAGCGAGACACACACTCACACACACACACACACACACACACACACACACACCCTACTAGTTTATCTTAGTTTTGATAGTTGGTAACTGTTTATGTATATTCTCTACCAGCTGGTAAGAAGAACAAGAAAGTAAAAAAAGGGATGCGAAGAGAAACAGAAACAAGTTGAATAAGATAATAACAAATTGTAATATTAACCTACCTCTGTTGCTTTACTTTGCAAAAAACAACTAATTTTTGCCTCTCACAGGAACATGTTTACCAGCTAAATTCTCTTGGAGTCCTGTCGATATAAATTTTTATAGCTACAGAAAGAATTCGTGAAAGTGTGTGAGTAAAAGTGTGTCTGCCTGTACCACATTAATATTATATTTGCACATTAGTACAGACAAAAAAGAAGAAAATAAAACTCATTTGAGTAGGGGGAATGACGATGAGGTCCTTGTGATATTCAGTTTATTTTCTAAGAGTACGTGTATAATTGTGTGTTTGGGTGTGTTTGCGAACGAGTGTCTTTACTTTTTTATCTGTTTAAGTGTGTATATTGTTTATCTGCGTGTGTATGTGTGAAATTTGGAGTATATTGGACTGCTAGCGATGTAGCAGGAATGCTTTTGAGATAACTTGCATGAATAGGTGTGACTGTAGATGAAGCGGACATCAGAATTATAACAACTTCCAGTTCGTGTGTTTGATGTAGGTACATCGAAGTATGAATACAACTGTCTGTCAATTTATTATGAATGGAGAGATGATACGAGAGCAAAGAAGTTGTGTGTGTAATTATGTGTGCATTTTTGTGTGTGTGTATGTATGGATGGATGGTTGGCTGTGTATGTATGTATGTATGTATGTGTATATACACACACATACACATTTTATGTGTGAGTGAGGTGTGTATACACATACATATATGCACTTATCTATGTTATGTGCATGATGACATACACATGATATATATACATGTATATATATATTGAGAGAGAGAGAGATACATACATACATGCATACACATATCATCATCGTTTAACATGTTTTCCATGCTGGCATGGGTTGGATGGCTTGACAGTAACTGGTAAAGCCAGGGGCTGCACCAGGGGCTGCACCAGGTTCTATAATCTGTTTTAACTTGGTTTCTACAGCTAGATGCCCTTCCTAACACCAACTCCACAGAGTGTATTGGGTGCTTTTTACGTGGTACCAGAATCAGCATTCTTTATGTGAGACCAGCACCAACATCATCGCTTTTTTGTGTGGCACCTTTGGTTTTAGAATATTAATTCTGTTGTGGCAGGTGGGTTTTCTTGAATACAGCAATGTGCCACATATTTTGGTCCTCGGTCACTTTCGTATGGCTCGGCGTTTTGAAATCAGCCTTCGATATTTTGTCCTACATCATCCTGGGTCTCCCTCTTCCACAGATTCCTTCTACTTTAAGTAATTGGCACTTCTTTATGCTACTGTCCTCATTCAACTGCATTATGTGGCCAATCTAAGTGCAGTGGCTTCTCTTGTACACAGCATATAATTCCTCTTATTCTTAACTTTTCTTTCAATATACTAGTGCTCCGTCACACATGTACACTGATGTTGCTCATCCAGCAGAGCATATCAGCTTCATTCCTCTAGTCTTTGCATGTCCTCTGCATTCAGGACTAACATCTCACTATCACATAGCATTGTAGTTTGTACACATGCATCATACAATCTTCTTTTCACTCAGAGCAAGAGAAACCTTTGGTTGCCAACAGAGGTAAACGTTCTCAGAACTTTCTTTATCTTATTCTTAATCTAGCAATTACCCTTTCTGTGCAACCTCCTCCACTGCTAATTAGGTTACCTAGGTAGCAGAACTTATATAAAACTGGCTGACAACCTCTGGGACATTTGATGAAATCAGTTTCCCATGTATTTGTGGTCTTTATGGCTTCTGTACATCTTCCACGCACAAATACTACTTTCTCTGTAAACCTTCCTACTCCACTGCACCTCTTGTGTGTGCATAGCTTGCACAGAATACCCTAATTGGAATTTTTGCCTACACCCTTCCTACATATCGAGCAGTGCCATTTACCAGAAGGTTGAAGAGTCCTGTCCAATTTCTTGCTTACTAGGACCTTGGTCTTTCGTAATTTAACTTTAAGACCCTGCGTTTAACTCTATTTATTGATTTACATATATATCATCATCATCATCATCATCATCGTTTAACGTCCGCTTTCCATGCTAGCATGGGTTGGACAATTTGACTGAGGACTGGCGAACCAGATGGCTGCACCAGGTTCCAATCTGATCTGGCAGAGTTTCTACAGCTGGATGCCCTTCCTAACGCCAACCACTCCGAGAGTGTAGTGGGTGCTTTTATGTGCCACCGGCATGAAGACCAGTCAGGTGGTACTGGCAATGGCCACGCTCAAAATGGTGTATTTTACGCGCTGCCTGCACTTATATATATAAATATATATATGATGGGCTTCTTTCAGTTTCTGTCTACCAAATCCACTCACAAGGCTTTGGTTGGTCTGAGGCTATAGTAGAAGACACATGCCTAAGGTGCCACGCAGTGAGACTGAAGCCAGAACCATGTGGTTGGTAAGCAAGCTTCTTACCACACAGCCACTTCTGCACCTATTTAAATATATAAAAACATTCTGAGCTTTTGTAAGAAACTTGAAATTATAACAGTGAGTAATAGCAGCATTTGTCATGCCATCTGATTCTGATTACACTGCATAAGCACCATCTATCAGTACACACGAAAAAATTTGTATTCACATTCACGATCAGTCGTCTTTTCATGTATTTAGAACATTAAGCATAGTATGGGTAGCTTAGTATGAGTTCATTTTCTTCCTCTCTGTTAGGAGAGACAAGCACTTAGTAGCCACAGGAATGGTTGTGTGGTTAGAAAGCTTGCTTCCCAGCCACATTGTGTTGAGTTCAGTCCCTCTCCGTGGCACCTTGGGCAAGTGTCTTCTGCTATAGCCTCAGGCTGACCAAAGCATTGTAATTAACCCATTACCTCCCATACTTCTATTAACTGGAATTTTTCTAATGAAACTTTGATTTCTAGCATAAAACAACCTTAGAAACATGCTGGAATGATCAAAATAACATTTCAAAATAACATTTTAAATAGAAATAAGCAAGATATTGGGTGAAAAATTAGCAAACCTCATTTGAATATCAGAGAAATATACCTAGTAGATATAGCAAAAAGGTTAGATATGTGTAAATATTGACAGATAATTACGAAATTTGTAATTTTTAAGTGATCTTATATGAGATCACTGGTAGGTAATGGATTAAATTTGGAAGGCAGAAGTTTCCATTGTGTGTGTAAATGTGTAAGTGCTTGTGCCTCCTAAGACTAGTCTGCTTGGTAGATACAACACTGATGGATCCAAGTTGGTTCAAGAATTTACAGCATTTTACTCATAAAAATATAGTTGCAGGGAACAAGAGATTAAGCTGCAATGTTGGCTTCAAACTAAAGGAGATTGAGAATATGGAATAGCAGGGTATCAAATCGATCACAAGAGCTTTAAGCAATACCTTAACCTCTTGGTGATGTGTCTCAGAGAAGGTACATGGCCCAGTGGTTAGGGCATGGCATTCACAATCATGACATTCTGGTTTCAGCTCCCAGATCAGCTGCACATTGCACTCTTCAGCAAAACACTTCATTTCATATTGCTTCACTTCACTCAGCTGCAAATGGGTAAACTTGTAATTGATTACAATGCAAAGGCAAGATGGTGACTCAGGTCTTTGGCAATACCCTTAAAACCAGGAACTCTTCAGCAACCGCTTATATATATATATATATATATATATATATATATATATATATATATATATATATCCCACGTATTCTCCTCTCAGATTCACCCATTTATTGCAGTGGTCCTTCAGTTTTTCTAAACCCTGTAAAACAACCTGGAAGGTTGGGCCTCCACCCAGGCCCTTCACGATACTCTTACATGCAGGAACTTTTCAGCATCTCCTAATATGTCACATGATCTCCTTTGCCTAACCTCATATTGTTCAGAATTTGAGGAAGAGTTAAAAAAAAAAATGACAGATGTGAGGTATTTAAGAAGCGTTTCTTCTTAAACGTTAATGAATGAGAAGGTCAGGATATTATCAGAAGAGCATTTCAATAAACCTTATATGTCTAAATATACTGAATACATTTTTGTTGTTGTAGTTTTTTTCTCTTTTGAATATTTGCTGCTGAAATGGGAATGCATATTATATGCCTATGCATCTTATATATGTCATCAAATACACACGCACACACACACACACTCACTCACTCACTCACACACACACACACGTATGTATGTATGTATGTGTGTGTGTATACATATATATATATATATGTTTATGTATATTATACTGCATTATATTATATTAATCAAGATGCTGAGATAGCAAGTCTGTGTGGACAAGTTTTAAGCAGATTTATATATATTTGTGGTTTTATTAAACATAAATTTAGTCTCACTATCCAAATAGACTCCATGATTAAATCACCGGGCCTTCTCTCTCTCTCTCACTGCTTCTCCCCCCCCCCTCTCTGCTTGTCCCTCTCTCTCACTGCTTCTCCCCCCCCCTCTCTGCTTGTCCCTCTCTCTCCCTTTCTCTCTTTGTCTTTCTTGCTATTTCTCTCTTTCTTTCTTTCTTTCTTCCCAGAATGAACTGAAGAGCAGCTTGACTTGATTCAGATAGTCTCTACTCGACCATCACAAAGGTTTACTTCCACCTTTCCAACAAATACTATTGGTAACAGCTACATATAAAAAGATGTGTTCAACAACAGGCATTACCTTTATTCATTTATGCTGATAGAATATATTATTAATTCCCTAACAGACTATGGCAGCAGAAATACAGGTAAATTGCAAATAAAGCATTCAGTAAATAACATATTTTGCCTTTAGTGTAACTAGAGTGTGTGCCGCCCAGGGTGGCATTTCAGTTTTCCACCCCTGGCCCCCACAATAAAAACATGTTGCCTACAGCAGACCCAAAAGTGGTGCTGCCCCCATGAAAGTGCCACCCAGGGTGTACAACCCCCTCTGACCTCTTCTAGCTGCACTAGTGTATTTTGCTTCACTGTGAAAGCAGGTGTTGTAGTGAAACCTCTGAACAATTCAGTTTTACCTGCCTGTTAACAGCTCATTAATCTCTGCAGAATGGTCTGAAGAACAATGTGTGTGTGTGTGTGTGTGCGTGTTTGTGTGTATGTGTGTATGTGTATGTGTGTGTGTTTGTGTCTGTGTTTGTTGCCTTCAGCACTTGACGGCCACTGCTGGTTTTTGTTATGTCACTGTAACTTAGTGGTCCAGCCAAAGGAAACTGTCAAACTAATTACCATACTTAGATAATTAGCTCTAGAGCCTAATTAAATTCTTCAAAATGCTTCCCAAAATGAATGCATCAAATGACTGAAACATGCAGAAGAATATTCATATGTATATATATCTTCTTTGTAGTTTCAGCTCAAAGCCATAGACATGCTGATGCACCACCATTTTGCTACACTGTTATTACTGAGAGCCTCCTCCAATATGTAATATATGTACTGCTGTAGTACACGTTCCACATACATTCCTGCAAAAAATGTTTTCTTTACGTGCTATAAAGGCAGAAGTAAATCTGCCTACAACTCAGTCGCGTGCCTGTGTTTCGCTTATTTTTGTGTGTTTTACTACATAAAATTCACCAACTACCTACCCTGAGTAATTACTGATGGCACATGCCTGATACAATTATATGCAAAAGGCATCTTTCACTTTCCCTCTACCAGATCCACTCACAAGGCTTTGGTTGGTCCAGGGTTATAGTATAAGAAACTTGCTCAAGGTGTCATGCAGTGAAACTGAACATTTAACCATATGGTTGTTAAGAAAACTTGAGCCAACATGCCTGAGCCAATATGTAATCTTCTTTTCTACTCTAGGCACAAGGCTCAAAATTTTGGGGGAGGGGACCAACCGATTAGATCGACCCCAGTAAGCAGCTGGTACTTAATTCATCGACCCCAAAAGGATGAAAGGTAAAGTGGACCTCGGCGGAATTTGAACTCAGAATATAATGGCAGACGAAATACCGCTAAGCATTTCACCCGGCGTGCTAACGGTTCTGCCAGCTCGCCATGTTGCCAATATGTAACATTAAAGAAACAATACTTAAGTCTGAGAAAAAGGTCTGCCTTGGCAAAAAAGAACAAAACAATGACAAGTAATAAAATGGGTAAAAATTAAGACATAATAATAATATCATTCGTCCTATTTTTTGGACTGCCATGTTGGCTTGGCGATAACCATTCATAATATCATTGTGTGAAGTGAATTCTGACAGTTTGGGGCTATTCATTACCCTCCTCTCTACTAAATACCTGGTAATTCCATTTACCATTTTTATCCTCCTTCACTTCACTTTTTGCCTTCCAACACACTTGACCTCATTTCTTCTAAAGAAAGGTTCTGCTGAAAATAACAGAATCTGCCACATTTTCTCACAGCTCAGGGAACTTATCTATTAGGAATGTTATTATTATGTCTAGTAACATTAGTCATTCTGGCAAGGAAATTTACCCTAAAGTAATTAATATAAGTAGTCTATATGAATTCACTTACCAAAGCTTCTGCTCATGTCTTAGTTGCCAATATCGTAACAGACCTTAATGATATTTCTGTGCTAGATAGGTACAGGCATGACTGTGTGGTAAAAAGCATGCTTCCCAACCACATGGTTCTGGGTTCAGTCCCCACTGTGTGGAATCTTGGGCAAGTGTCTTCTACTATAGCCTCGGGTTGACCAAAGCCTTGTGAGTTGATTTGGTAGACAGAAACTGAAAGAAGCCTGTTGTGTACATATATGTGTGTGTGTGTGTGTGTGTGTAAACAATGATGATGATGATGATATATATATATATATATGTATGTGTGGAGGCACAATGGCCCAGTGGTTAGGGCAGTGGACTTGCGGTCGGAGGATCGCGGTTTCGGTTCCCAGACCGGGTATTGTGTGTGTTTATTGAGTGAAAACACCTAAAGCACCACGAGGTTCTGGCAGGGGATGGTGGTGACCCCTGTTGTACTCTTTCACCCCCAACTTTCTCTCACTCTTTCTTCCTGTTTCTTGAGTAATGCTGCGATGGACTGGCGTCCTGTCCAGCTGGGGGGGGGGGGGGACATACGCCATAGAAACGGGAAAACTGGGCCCATGAGCCTGGCTAGGCTTTAAAAGGGTGCATAAATAAAAAAAAATATGTATGTATGTATGTATGTATATATATTTATGTGTGTGTCTTTCTGTCTGTGTTTGTCTGTCCACGACTGCTTGAGAAACAGTGTTGGTGTGTTTGTGTCCCTGTAACTTAGCAGTTCAGCAAAAGAGACTGACAGAATAAGTACCAGGCTTTAAAAAAATAAATCCTGGGGTCGATTCATTCGACTAACAATAATTCAAAGTGGTGCTCCAGCATGGCCACAGTTTAAGGACTAAAACAAGTAGGAGATAAAAGATTAACGATTAAAGATAGGTAGGAGATATTTTTAACAAACAACCGAATATTGCTCTTTAAAATGGTGATTTATACAATAAATTTTTAGACATAAGGAATAACAATAATAATTCTTTCTAATTTTGGCACAAGGCCAGCAATTTTGGGTGGAGAAGGCAAGGTGTTTACATACAAGCTGATGCTTAACAAGTATTTATTTTATTGACCTGAAAGTATGAAAAATAAACATTGACCGTAACAGAATTTGAATTCAGCACATAACGAACTGGAAGGAATACGTAAAACATTTTTTTATGACACTCTAACTATTCTACCAGCTCTCTATCTTTCACAATAATAACAGTAATAATAATAGTAATAATAATAATAATGATGATGATGATGATGATGATGATGATAATAATAATAAAAATAAAAGCTAATAAACCGGATATTATTATAAAAGATCAGACAAAGATGTGTTTATTAATTGTCTTGAGTATTCCTTGCGATCATAATATAGCAGCGAAAGAATTTGACAAGATCAGTAAATATAAAGACTTGCTAATAGAAATTGAGAAAATGTGGCACCTCAAGGCGACTACCGTACCAGTGATTGTAGGATCTCTAAGAATGATAAAAAAAAAAAGGTACTGAAACCTATTTGAAAATGATACCAGGCTTACTATCCCTGCAGGAAGTGAAAAAAATTGTGTTAACTGGAACGACTCATGTACTGAGAAGAGAATTATCGCTGTGAAAACAACTTCCATTTATGAATTTATTTATTTATCAATTTTTTTTTAAATACATATTTTACCTGTGAATTTACGTGTGTAAACTGGGAATGCATACAATGAGCTTCTCTGCCCTAGGTGTACGGAAAACACTTGATGAGAAATGGAAGAAAATTTGAAGAAAGAAGAAAAAAAACAACATAATAATAATAATAATAATAATAATAATAATAATAATAATAATAAGAAGAAGAAGAAGAAGAAGAAGAAGAAGAAGAAGAAGAATATTAATAATAATGATGATGATAATCCTTTCTACTAAAGGCACAAGGCCTGAAATTTGGGGGAGGAGGATAGTCGATTACATCGACCCCATCACTCAACTGGTACTTAATTTATCAACCCCAAAATGATGAAAGGCAAAGTCGACCTCAGTGGAATTTGAACTCAGAATGTAAAGACAAATGAAATACTGCTAAGCATTTTGTCCGGCATGCTAACAATTCTGCCAGAATAGATTTTTCTACTGTAGTCACAAGGCCTGAAATTTTGGAGAATGGGCTAGTCAATAACATTGACCCCAGTGCATGACTGGTTCTTTATTTCATCAATCCCAAAAGGATGAAAGGCAAAGTCGACACATATCAAATTTTGGCACAAGGCCAGCAATTTTACAGGAGCGGCTAAGTCTATTACATCACCCCCAGTATTTGTCTGGTGCTTATTTTATTGACCCTGAAAGGATAAAAGGTAAAGCTGACATTGATGGGATTTGAGCTTAGAACATAAACAGCCAGAAGAAATGCCACTAAACATTTTCCCCAATGCAATAGTGATTCAGTCAGTACACCATCTTTGTCAGCTTGCCAATAATAGCAGCAGCAGCAGTAGCAGCAGCAGCAGCAGTGGTGGTAGTGGTGGTGGTGGTGGTGGTGGTGGTGGTGGTGGTGGTGGTGGTAGTAATAGTAGTAGTAGTAGTTGTAGTAGTAGCAGCAGCATATATCAGTGAACACTAGTAAACATTTAACTTAGTAAAATAACTTTGGCATTGATTGGAACAAGCTGAATGTAATAGTGTTGATAAAGGAAATTAAGTCTGTAGCTCAAATGACGGATAAGTGGCTTGAAATATATGGTTGTTGAGATTTCGTACCACTTATTGCATGGTATATGACTTGTAGGTGTGGGCATGGATGGCTGTGTGATTAAGAAGAAGTTTTCTTTGCAACCATGCAATTTCAAGTTCAGTCCCGCTGTGCTCCACCTTGGACAAATGTCTTCTGCTATAGCTCCAGGCCAACCCATGCCTATGTGAGTGAATTTGGTAGGCTGAAACTGTGTAGAAGCCTGCTGTATATGCATGTACTGGAAAGTTCCTTTTACAGGGCTTCGAAAAACTGAAGGACCGTAGCAATAAGTGTGTTAATGTTGAATAAAAGCATAATTACCTGATCCTCCTGTACTTTCTTTTACCCAAAACCAGGAACTTTTCAGGCATGGGAGTGAGACCGCTGCTCTGGCAGTGATCCCACTCGGATGGTGCTGCTAGCGCTCCACTGGCACTGGTGCCAGTCATCAAATTTGGTTCAGTTTCGATCTCACTTGCTCCAACAGGTCTTCGCAAGCTGAATTTAGTGTCCAATGAAAGAAGGTTGACATGGGTGCCAGTCATCGAATTTGGTTCAAGTTCGATATATATATACATATATATATATATATATATATATATATATATATATATATATATGTATATATATATATATATATATGTATATATATATATATATATATATATATATATATATATATATATATATATATTTATATAAATATGTATATATATATGTATATATTTATATATATATATATATATATATATATATATATATATATATATATATATATATATATATATATATTTATTTATATATATATATATACATATACACACACATATATATATACATATATGTACACATGCACACACACACACACACACACACACACACACACACACACATTAGCATATGTTAATGCAAAGTATCCTCTAAATTTTGTGCAATAGAAGAGACAACAATGATTGGCTGAATGGATAATATGCTTAACGTGATGCCAAGAGGCTTGAGACATCTGTCATTATAGGATGAGTATCCTTGTGACCATTTTCAGAAACCGCTTCCAACAGACCCCCCAAGTGGCATTACACTTTGTTACCATTTTTATTGAGGGTCACGGTTTCTGCTTTGATGGACATTATTTCCATTATTATCGTCTGTTTCTTCGTTTCTTTGATCTTAAATTACTTTGATTGAGATTCGTGATTTTCAGTTTGATTTAGTGCGGTGATTATTTTTGTGAGTAAATGCGATATCTTTTGATATCAGCATGGCTGTGAGGCAAGAAGCTTGCATCCCAACCATATGGTTCCGGGTTCAGTCCCACTGCATGGCAACTTGGGCAAGTGTCTTCTGCTATAGCCACAGGTCGACCAAAGCCTTGTGACTGGATTTGGTAGACAGAAACTAAAAGTAGCCCATCATATATACATATATATATATATATATATATATATATATATATATATATATTGCTTCCCAACCACATGGTTCCGGGTTCAGTCCCACTGCATGGCAACTTGGGCAAGTGTCTTCTGCTATAGCCACAGGTCGACCAAAGCCTTGTGAGTGGATTTGGTAGACAGAAACTAAAAGTAGCCCATCATATATACATATATATATGTATATATATATTGCTTCCCAATCACATGGTTCCGGGTTCAGTCCCACTGCAGGGCAACTTGGGCAAGTGTCTTCTGCTATAGCCACAGGTCGACCAAAGCCTTGTGACTGGATTTGGTAGACAGAAACTAAAAGTAGCCCATCATATATACATATATATATGTATATATATATTGCTTCCTAACCACATGGTTCCGGGTTCAGTCCCACTGCAGGGCAACTTGGGCAAGTGTCTTCTGCTATAGCCACAGGTCGACCAAAGCCTTGTGACTGGATTTGGTAGATGGAAACTAAAAGTAGCCAGTCATATATACATATATATATATATATATATATATATATATATATATATATATATATATATATATTGCTTCCCAACCACATGGTTCCAGGTTCAGTCCCACTGCGTGGTACCTTGGGTAAGTGTCTTCTGCTATAGTCTTGGGCCAGCCAAAACCTTGTGAGTGGATTTGGTAGACGGAAACTGAAAGAAGCCAATCATATATCTATACACACACACACACACACACACATTTATATACGTGTGTGTATGTCTTTGTGTCTGTGTTTGTCTACCCATCACTGCTTGACAACCGGTGCTGGTGTGTTTACAATCCCAGTAACTTAGCGGTTCAGCAAAAGAGGCTGATAGAATAAGTACTAGGCTTAAGATATAAGTCCTCAGGTTGATTTGTTCGACTTAAAATCCCTTCAAGATGATGCTCCAGCATGGACGCAGTCAAATGACTGAATTAACTAAAAGAATATAAGAATAGCAATGTTTAAATGATAGCACCGCCTTTAGTCAAGCACCGCCTTTAGTCAAGCGCCGCCTTTAGTCAAGCGCCGCCTTTAGTCAAGCACCGCCTTTAGTCAAGCACCGTCTTTAGTCAAACTAATCGATCCCACCTCCGCAGGACTTATGTATATGTATATGCATATATATATGTATATCAGTGTGTGTGATTTTGTGCATGTGTTTGTCCCCCACAACAGCTTGACAGCCAGTGCTGGTTCGTTTACATCCCTGTAACTTAGCAGGTCAGCAAAAGAGTCTGATAGAAGAAGTACCAGGTTTTAAACAAAACATAATAAGTACTAAAGATTCTTCGAAGTGGTGCTCCAGCATGGCCACAGTCTAATGACCGAAACAAGTAAAAAGATAGTGTAAGTTAGTCGTGAGGAGAATTTTAGAGACGTATGTTCTATTATGTGTTTCCATAAATAAAAAAAGTTGAGAGATGTGGCAGTGGCAGGAGTGGGGGTGGGGGGGAGGGCTGAAATACTTCACTGGTATTTTTAGAGTGGTGAGGTAGTGGGGCGGCAGGGGGATGGTGCCTGTCAGTTTGCGAACTTCTGATAAAGTGGACAAACAGACATAGGGTCTAGTGTCACAGCGAATCTAAGAATATGTTCAGCGAGCTTATAATTGTAACATTGTTTACAGCTTTAATACACATGCACACACACACACACACACACACACACACACACACAACATCATCATCATCATTTAGCAACTGTTTTCCATGCTGGCATGAGTAGGGTTTTATATATATATATATAAGTATATATATATATATATATATATATATATATATATATATATATATATGTATGTATGTATGTATGTATGTATGTATGTATGTATGTATGTATGTATGTATATATATATATATATATATATATATATATATGTATGTATGTATGTATGTATGTATGTATATATATATATATATATATATATATATATATATACAGTGGCTGTGTGGTAAGTAGCTTGCTAACCAACCACATGGTTCTGGGTTCAGTCCCACTACGTGGCACCTTGGGCAAGTGTCTTCTACTATAGCCTTGTTTCAGTCATTCGACTGCGGCCATGCTGGAGCACTGCCTTTAGTTGAGCAAATTGACCCCAGGACTTATTCTTTGTAAGCCTAGTACTTATTCTATCGGTTTCTTTTTGCTGAACCGCTAAGTTACGGGGATGTAAACACACCAGCATCGGTTGTCAAGCGATGTTGGGGGGGGGGGGTACAAACACAGACACACAAACATACACACACACATATATATATATATACATATATACGACGGGCTTCTTTCAGTTTCCATCTACCAAATCCACTCACAAGGCTTTGGTCGGCCTGAGGCTATAGTAGAAGACACTTGCCCAAGGTGCCATGCAGTGGGACTGAACCTGGAACCATGTGGCTGGTAAGCAAGCTACTTACCACACAGCCACTCCTGCGCCTATATATATATATATATATATATATATATATATATATATATATATATATATATATTTATATATATATATATATATATATATATACATATATATATATATATATATATATATATATATATATATATATATATATATATACATATATAATATATATATATATATTATCACAATTTACAATCTTACATTCCATGAAGTAACCAATGAGACAACACATTATCCACATATCAATGAGACTCCACAAGATATTTATATGAATAACCTAGATTAAAACTTAAACATAGCAGTATTCAACTCTGGGAACTTATCATCGTTTTAAACAGCTTTTTCATTTTCTTGTCATTAAACTTTCCATTACTAGCAAAAAAATTCTCATAAAATTTGTGATTTGGAGCAGATGAGTGAAACAGACGGTAATAAACAGGATGGAGTATCTTCTTTAATGGTATTATTGTATTTCTCTCTCTCTGTGGATCAGATAAGAAAAAGCACCTGATAATCTCCAGCTAACGACTTAGAATTTCTGTTTGGGATGATTCCATTTTCATTATGTTTATATGATATAAGTTCAGGCATGGCTGTGTGGTTAAGAAGCTTGCTTTGCAACCACACAGTTTAGGGTTCTGTTCCACTGTGCAGCTCTTGGGTTGTGTCTTTTATTATGGCCTCAGGCTGACCAATGCTTTGTGAGTGAATTTGGAAAACAAAATACAACCAACAAAAAATGCTCCCACGTGGACTATGTTGACACCAGTAAAGAATAATTATGAACTTTTCATTTAATTTAATTTTTTTTTTTAATATGTATTTTTGATGAGGTTCATTTTTTCAAGAACTGAAACATGTTAAAAATATCTCTGACAAAATTATAGATTAAAATTCATTTTTTATATATTGGCATTTTCAAACTTCTTTTTTATAAATATATATATATATATATTTTGCTGTGTCTGGGGAGAGTCATTCTCTTTTAGCACCTAATTATTTAACACACCCACTGGTTCCATTGCCACTCATTTACTTATTCATTTTTCCTAAAATATTCTCATTGCATCTTGCAACCTTTTCAAATCAGTGACCGGATGTGTTGGTTTGTTCACTTGTAAGTATATATGTACGTGTGTGTCTTTGTAATTGTGTTTGTCCTCCACTATTGCTTGACAACTGGTGTTGGTTTGTTTACATCCCTGTAACCTAGCGGTTCAGCAAAAGAGACTGATAGAGTAAGTACCAGGCTTAAAACAAAAAACATGGGTACTGTGGTTGATTTGCTTAACTAAACTGCACCCCCCCCCCCCAGGCAGTGCTCCAGCATGGTCGCAGTCCAATGATTGAAACAAGTAAAAAAATAATAGCTAAAAGGTAAACAGATTTAGGAAAGGTCTGAACATTACAACTTCCCCTTGTCTGTCCCTTGACACCCTAAGAGTACATTCCTGTTGCAAATTTGGAAATGGTTGATAAGTAGCAGACAAAGAAAGAGAGATGATGAGAGAGGAAAAGAGAAAGAGAGAGAGAGAGAGGGAGAGAGAGAGAGAGAGATAGATAGAGAGAGAGAGAGAGGGAGAGAGAGGGAGAGGAAGGGGAGGGAGAAAGGAGAATATATGTAATAGGTTGAATTCCCCCTTTGTATGTTGTGTGAAAACTGTGTACTCAGTGATGTTCTATTAATCTAATTACTATTTTT
This sequence comes from Octopus bimaculoides, assembly GCF_046866305.1. Lineage (NCBI taxonomy): Eukaryota > Metazoa > Mollusca > Cephalopoda > Octopoda > Octopodidae > Octopus > Octopus bimaculoides. Next base: position 12,413,829 of record NC_142934.1, on the reverse strand, counting down.
TATTAATCAACTATATAAGCATGTCTTTTTCCTTAAAAAAAATAAAGAAGACATTGCGAATGGATTTGGTAGACTGGAAACTGCAAGACACCTGTTATAAATATGTGTGTATATAAGGTGGTGACCTGGCAGAATCGTTAGCACGCTGGATGAAATGCTTAGTTGTATTTCATTTGTCTTTATGCTCTGAGTTCAAATTCCGCCGAAGTTAACTTTGCTGTTCATCTGTTCAGGGTCGATAAATTAGGTACCATTTGCATACTGGGGTCGATCAAATCAACTGGGCCCCCCCTCCCCAAAAATTTCGGGCCTCGTTCTTTAAATAGAAAAGGATTGTTAGCACACGAAATGAAACGCTTAGCTGCATTTCGCCCGTCACTACATTTTGAGTTCAAATTTCGCCGAGGTTGACTTTGCCTTTCGTCCATTCAGGGTCTATAAATTAGGTACCAGTTGCATACTGGGGTTGATCAAATCAACCGGGCCCCGCTCTCCTCCAAAATTTCGGGCCTCGTTTTTAAAGTAGAAAAGAATTGTTAACACACGAGATGAAATGCTTAGTGGTATTTTGCCTGTCACTACATTTTGCGTTCAAATTTCGCGGAGGTCAACTTTGCTTTTCATCCTTTCGGGGTCGATGAAATAAGTACCAGTTACACACTGGGGTCGATGAAATTGACTATCCCCCTCTCACAAATTTCAGGCTTTATGCCTATAGTAGAAAAGAAATGTGTGTGTGTGTGTGTGTTTGTGTGTCTTTGTGTTTTGTACTTCACCACCACTTGACAGCTGGTGTTGGTTTGTTTATGTCCCCATAACTTAGTGGTTAGGCAAAAGAGATCGATAGAATAAGCAGTATACCAAAAAAACACAAGATGTAAGTACTGGGGTTGAATTCCTTCCACTAAAATCCTTCAAGGCGGTGCTCCAGCATGGTCGCAATCCAGTGACTGAAACAAGGGAAGGGTAAAAGTTAAATGATAAATAATACATACACTGTTTATAGTATGTGGAGGCACATGGCCGAGTGGTTAGAGCAGTGGACTCGCAGCCGAGGGATTGCAGGTTCAAATCTCTGACTAGGTGATGTGTGTGTCTATGAGTGAAAGACCTGATCTCCACGCATCTCTGGCAGAAGGCAATGGTGAACTTCTGCTGATTCTTTCACCATAACTTTCTCTCACTCTTTCCTCCTACATCTAGCAGCTCACCCGTGACAGACCGGCGTCCCATCCAGATGGGGAACCTATACGTCGATGAAGCTGGGAAACCAAACCTTATGAGCCAGGCATGGCTCGAGAATGAACAAACAACAATAACAGTGTCGCATAACCGGCCCGTTTAAAAGTGCCCTTCAATCATTGGGCAATATGCTGTACTTGAGAAGACCTGTTGAGTCAAGTGAAATCATCATCACTAATGCCAGTGCTGCTTAAGTGACACTTATGCCAGTGGCACATTAAAAGCACCATTTGAGTGTGGCTGATGCCAGTGCCATCAGACTGGCTTCTGTGATGGTGGCACGTAAAAAGCACCCACTACATTCTGGCGTTAGGAAGGGCATCCAGTTGTAGAAACCTTGCCAGAACAGATTGGAGCCTGGTGCAAACTTCTGACTTGTCAGTCCTCAGTCAAACCATCCAACCCATGCCAGCATGGAAAGCAGACGTTAAATGGTGATGATGATGAGACATGGTTACTAATGCAGAGGATGTGTAAATGCTGGAAGGATATGAGACAAGCATGGTTCACAAGATGTGTAGTGTTAGTTGTGGTTGAACAACAGGGAACGAAAAAGCTGAGTGAAATGATGGGTAAAAGAGAAATCTGATGTAGTGTGCAAGAGCAGAATTGTGCTGGTACAGACAGGCAAGCAATGCCAAGTGCTTCAAGTGGAAGGAAAATGTAGAAGAGGAGGCATGAGGAAGGGTTGGGAAGAAGTGGTGAAGGCTGATTATCAAGAGACTGAATCCTCGTTAATGAGATGGCAGAGGACTGTGACAAGTGACAAAGTGCTGTTCTAGTGAAGACCCGTCCAATAAATTCAAGTATTATAAAAAAATAAATTCATCGATGTAGAATGGTAGTGGTGGTGGTGGTGGTGGTGGTGGTGGTGGTCGTGGTGGCAGTAGTGGTGATGGTGAAGACAACTACAATAATGATGACGATGACGAAGACAATGATGACGATGATTATGATCTCAAAGATGGTGACGATGACAATGATAACGATGTTGCTGATGATGATGACAACAATAATGGTGATGATGATGATGATGATGACGACGATAATGATGATGATGGTGGTGATGATGATGATGATGATGATGATGACGATGATGATGACGACGATGACGACGATGATGGCAGCGGCAGCGGTGGTTATGACGATGATAATGTTGATGATGATGATGATGATGGCAGTGAAAATGACAGCGATGATCCTGATGGTCATGATGATGATGATGATGATGATGATGACAACATTGACAACAACCATGATGATAATACTGATGATGACAATGTTGATGACGAAGTGTAAGACAAAGTATAAATTTTTAAACATCCCAAAGTAGGATAAAGATATTAATCAACCATGGACTGTCATTAAGCTTTGCTGTACTAATTAATACATGGCTGATTAGTATAACAATATAAGATGATTACCAATTACAGACTCTCTAAATGCTTCAACCACTTATGATTATTCCTTTAGTATTTTTCTTTTTTTATTTAATGAAGTGAAGTTTGATTAATAAGACGAAATCACCTTAGGCAAGTGTCTTCTACTGTAATCTGAGGCTGATTAAAACTGTGTGAGTGGGTTTGATAGATGGAGACTAAAAGAAGTCGATTGTATAAATGTCCATCTATTTATCTATCTATCTATATGTATATATATATATATATATATATATATATATATATCATAAATATACAGGGATTAGCATTGAGTTGCTTCTCCAACATACTGAAAATTTAGAAATAGCAGTCAAAGAACTACTGATTCTAAACTACAAATTTTTCTCTAAACGGATGGCGATATTTATGGCACACATAGAACAAAAAACCGGAGGGAAAGGCATAAACAAAACAAGTCATTTGTGTGCCATAAATATCGCCGTCCGTTTAGAGAAAAATTTGTAGTTTAGAATCAGTAGTTCTTTGACTGCTATTTCTAAATTTTCAGTATGTTGGAGAAGCAACTCAATGCTAATCCCTGTATATTTATGATGATAAATGGTTTTACCGATAAAGGTTTTTTCATACCGAACTACTTGGCAAAATTGTTAATTATTAATTCTATTATTAATTGACGATTCCCTGCCCTTATTCTTGTATATATATATATATATATATAGATGTGCTTTTTGGGTCTGCAATCACTTATATTATTGATTCTGCTAGTATCATTTTTAATTGGTATACTAGATAATAATAGAGTCAATAATATCTTTGTAAATATTTTCTCCTTAATTATTTGCTCTGTATATATATATATATATATATATATATATATATGTATATATATATACATACATACATATATAAATATATATATATATATATATATATACATATATATATATATATATATATATATAGACATATATATGTATCCGGTGCAAGCTATGGACACATAAGAGGTGCAGCAACATCAAAGGCAGGTTAACTAGCAAGTTAGTTTTTGTTTGTGGCAGATGTTCAGGTGCAATAAAGACTGTAAACAAACAGGAAACAACTTCTATCTCATTCCAGGGTGAAAAACTAGAGGTAGTCGATAGCTTCCGCTATCTGGGCGACCAAGTTAGTAGTGGGGGTGGGTGCGCTGAAAGTGTAGCTGCTAGAATAAGAATAGCCTGGGCAAAGTTTAGAGAGCTCTTACCCCTGCTGGCGACAAAGGGACTCTCACTCAGAGTAAAAGGCACACTGTATGACACATGCGTACGAACAACCATGCTACATGGCAGTGAAACATGGGCTGTAACTGCTGAGGACATACGTAAGCTCGCAAGGAATGAAGCCAGTATGCTCCGTTGGATGTGTAATGTCAATGTGAATACCCGTCAGAGTGTAAGTATCTTGAGAGAAAAGCTGAACATTAGAAGCATCAGTTGTGGCGTGCAAGAGAGACGATTGCGCTGGTATGGACATGTGGTGAGAATGGATGAGGATAGCTGCGTGAAAAAGTGCCACACCCTAACAGTTGAGGGAACCCGTGGAAGAGGTAGGCCCAGGAAGACCTGGGCTGAGTTAGTGAGGCAAGACCTTCGTACATTGGGCCTCACCGAGGCGATGACTACTGACCGAGACCTTTGGAAATGTGCTGTGCGTGAGAAGACCCGGCAAGCCAAGTAAGATCGTTGCCAGTGCCCCTGGACTGGTTCTTGTGCGGGTTGCACATGAGATGCACCATTTTGAGCGTGGCCGTTGCCAGTACCGCCTGACTGGTTCCCGTAGGATTTTCGAGCGAGATCGTTGCCAGTGCCCCTGGACTGGCTTGTGCGGGTGGCACATAAGAGACACCATTTCGAGCGTGGCTGTTTTCGTGCGGGTGACACGTAAAAGCACCCACTACACTCTCTGAGTGGTTGGCGTTAGGAAGGGCATCCAGCTGTAGAAACTCTACCAAATCAGACTGGAGCCTGGTGTTGCCATCCGGTTTCACCAGTCCTCAGTCAAATCGTCCAACCCATGCTAGCATGGAAAGCGGACGTTAAACGATGATGATGATGACGATGATGATATATATTTGTTTTGCAAGATTTTTGATGTGAAATCATGTGTTGAAACAGATGTTGTTGTACTTGGGGATGGTCATATTGCCAGTTTAGTCAATAAAAACACACGCACTGTATATTTGGTGTTAATTTGCTTTAGCTTTATATTACATTATATTACATTAATCCTATTTCGGCCAGAGTTCTTTCGTCACACTTGGAGAGCTTGTTGAAGATACACAGTTTGGGAGTAAAAAGGCAACATCAGGGATGTTTGATATTATAACAGTTCAGATATAACAGTGATGACGAGAAGTCATATGTCATATCCCAATTGTTTTCCCTGGACGTGCACTGCTAAAATTAGGGTTTGTCTCATATACCCCTGCACCTTTCATGCCATCAAGTACAGTAATTAAGCAATCAAGAACAAGCTTCGGCTTGCTTTAATCCTTAATATAGTCTTTTGTTTTCAATCCAGTTCAAAAGTTTTAGTTCTTGAAAGAAAACAGTTAAATTTGCACTTGGTGTATTTTTCTTTTTTCTTTTTCTCAAGAAACAAAAGAAAACACAATCTATATTTGTTTGAAATAATGGCTGAAGCATGATTTAAAAAACTGATGGATTATGTCTAGAATACAATAATGATTGCAGTCTTTGATGTTTCCTGCTGTCAGTTGGCAGACAGCTGCTGATTTACTATTATATTGGTATTATTGCCACATTGAATGGAGCAGTAATATGATACGTATTAATGTTTGGCCTCTTTTACCAGCTCTTTATGCCTGGAGATATTTATCTCTGATTCAGATATTGCATATCTAACTAATATTAAATATTATTTATTTATAATGCCAAATGTCATGATATTAAATGTTAACTGGTATTTTTGTTGTGGTTTAACTCCAGTTGAGCTCTGACTGAAGAGCAGCCTTCTTCTAAGATGTTAAGGTGTGATTTGAGGCAAATTTGACTGTCATTTTCTTGACTCAGATGATATTTATGACAGAGGTTAGAAATATCAGCCAAATTTCCATCATAGGAAGTGAGTCATAAGTCATTCATTCTCTTTTACTCTTTTACTCTTTTACTTGTTTCAGTCATTTGACTGTGGCCATGCTGGAGCACCGCCTTTAGTCGAGCAAATCGACCCCAGGACTTATACTTTGGAAGCCTAGTACTTATTCTAGCGGTCTCTTTTGCCGACCCGCTAAGTTACGGGGACGTAAACACACAAGAATCGGTTGTCAAGCGATGTTGGGGGGACAAACACAGACACGCAAACATACACACACACACACATATATACACATATATACGACGGACTTCTTTCAGTTTCTGTCTACCAAATCCACTCACAAGGCTTTGGTCGGCCCAAGGCTATAGTAGAAGACACTTGCCCAAGGTGCCACGTAGTGGGACTGAACCCGGAACCATGTGGTTGGTAAGCAAGCTACTTACCACACAGCCACTCCTACGCCATTCAGTCAGTTTAATTTCTTTTGTGATGATAAGGAGTGGCTGTGTGGTAAGTAGCTTGCTTACCAGCCACATGGTTCTGGGTTCATTCCCACTGCGTGACACCTTGGGCAAGTGTCTGCTACTATAGCCTTGGGCCGACCAAAGCATTGTCAGTGGATTTGGTAGATGGAAACTGAAAGAAGCCTGTCGTATATATGTATATATATATATATGTATGTGTGTGTATGTGTATATGTTTGTGTGTCTGTATTTGTCCCCCCAGCATCGCTTGGCAACCGATGGTGGTGCGTTCACGTCCCCGTAACTTAGCGGGTCGGCAAAAGAGACCGCTAGAATAAGTACTAGGCTTCCAAAGTATAAGTCCTGGGGTCGATTTGCTCGACTAAAGGCGGTGCTCCAGCATGGCCACAGTCAAATGACTGAAACAAGTAAAAGAGTAAAAGAGAGTAAAGAGTATGATGATGATGATGATGATGATGATGATGATGATGATGATGATACAAACAAAAATACCCTGTTGTTGATGTTGAAATTCCAATGAAGGAGCCTTGAATTAGGTTAGAAACCAACTTTTTCTCTATTGGCAGGAAATCATGAAATAAAACTGAACGATGACATACATACATACACACATTTATCTCGCTTGGCTGCTCTCTTGTATATAAGCAAAGCCATTGCTAGAAAGAACCACCGAAATGAGTCATTGTTGATGCAATGTGAAGCTATTGAATGACTCTAGAGTTCGGTGAAAGCATTGCACATTCTGTTGCATAGTGCACAGCTGTGCTGGCTGGCGGAAGAAACAGGTGCCACAGTATGAACTCTTTTGAAATGACTGCTCAATCCTTCAACTGAGAGACACACCTTTCCACATGTTGCATGTGTTCTGTTGTGAACAATAGCCATATCATAGGTTTACCATGGATCGATAGGCGCACACACACACACACACACACACACACACACACACACACATACACACACACATACACACACATGCACACAATGGACTTCCAGACAGTTTCCATCTACCTATATTCATTCATCGGTCTGCTGGGAATTATAGTAGAAAACACTAACCCAATGTGGGACTGAACCTGGAACCGTGTGGTTGTAAAACTAATTTCTTAACCACACAGCCATATCAGAGCACATGCATTTTTATCTTACAAAATGTAAGAAAGTTTACAGTAGACTTGTTGCTTTGAAAAATAAGTGAAAACTTCATATGTTTTGTAAAATTAAAGTGGTTCTTTTGAGGTGCAGGAGTGGCTGTGTGGTAAGTAGCTTGCTAACCAACCATATAGTTCCAGGTTCAGTTCCACTGTGTGGCACCTTGTGCAGGTGTCTTCTGCTATAGCCTCGGGTCAGCCAAAGTCTTGTGAGTGGATTTGGTAGACAGAAAGTGGAAGAAGCCTGATATATATATATATATATATATATATATGGATTTTTTTTTCTTTTATTGCCCACAAGGAGCTAAACATAGAGGGAACAAACAAGGGCAGATTAAGGTATTAAGTCGATTACATCAACCTCCAGTGCATAACTGGTACTTATTTAATCGACCCCAGAAGGATAAAAGGTAAAGTCGACCTCAGCGGAATTTGAACTCAGAACGTAGCGATGGGTAAAATACCGCTAAGCGTTTTGTCCGGCATGCTAAAGATTCTGCCAGCTCACTGCCTTTATGTCAGGAAGAAGCCTGACATATAGGTGTAAATATGTGTGTGTGTCTGTGTTTCCCCCCCCCCCCCATCATTGCTTGACAACCGATGCTGGTGTGTTTATGTCCCCCATAACTTAGCAGTTTGGCCTAAGAGACTGACAGAATAAGTACTAGGCTTACAAAGAACAAGTCCTGGGAGTCGATTTGTTTGACTAAAGGCAGTGCTCCAGCATGGCCACAGTAAAAAAACTGAAACAAATAAAAGTATAAAAGAATAACAGGATTAAGGAATTTAATTTAGAAATAAAAAAGAGCTGATTTATAAAAGTACACAAATTGTAGCTACTTCAATGTAGGAAAGGGTTTTGCATATCACATTTATTTTATAGAAGGAGAAAGATTCCATTCTCTTCCCCTTCACCTCCCCTCCCTTCATCCCCTCCCCCATCTCTTCCCCTTTATCCTCTCCCCTCTCCCTCCCTTTCTTCTTCTGCCTGCCCTTCTCCTTTCCTGTCCCCTTCTCCTCTCCATCCTCTTCCTTCTTGTCCTCCTCACTTCCTCCCCCTCCACCTCCCTCACTCACTCCTCCTCCCATACTCCCTCCTCCTCCCTCACTCCCTTCTCCTCCCCTTGTTTTCATCAACTCCCTCTTCTTCTCTTCACCCATCTCTCCTTTCCCTATTCTTCCTTCTCTTCCACATCTACTTGCTTTGAAATTGCTTAAAGTTGGTGACAAGAGAGGCACCCAACCACAGAAAATCAACTTCAATAAGTCCATTTGTGACCCATGGCAGCTTGGGAAAGTGGACATTGAAGCAATGATGAAGATGATGATGATGATGATGATGATGATGATGACAGATTTATTTCAGTTCCACAATGCTTTGGTTAACATGTGGCTATAGTAGAAGGCACTTTCCCATATTACCACACAGTGGAACTTGCCTAGGTGCCTCACTCTTGGGAAGCAATCTCCTTAACCCTTTTGATGCCAACCTGACTGAAACCACCTCTGGTTCTGTAATACAAATGTCTTGTTTTCATAAGTTCTGAATTAAAATCTCCCACCAAACCTTAGTCACAATTTATGTTCCTAACACCAGTTTAATGATAATTAAATTATTTTACTAAATTCTTTGTTATATTTGAAATTAATTGAAAGAAACACAGAACATCTCAAAATAAATACAGTAACAAAAGGGTTAAGTATACAGCCATACTTAAAAAACAGAAATTACAAGGATGTAAAACTAAAAGAAAAAAACAAATAGATTCCTTGCTCCATAAATTCCATTTTATGCAATACTTATAAATTAGATGTAATGTTTGAACATTCAAGGTTACCAAAAACATTGAATAATTACATAAAAACAATTAATTTCATAATTAAGATTATGATGTAATTTTTCAAAATTTCAGTCAGAAAATGTTATAATAAGAAAATTTATAATTCTTTGAACAATTTATCCCAATTCAGGAATTTAAGCATATGAGGCTAAATGGTTCAGTTTTCATTCAGTTATTTCCTGCTACTTTTAGTATTATTTCCCCACTACTTTAAATTCTTTAATTTTCTCAAAACTGTATAAACTGTACACAGAATAGGCACAGGAAATTATCAATGAATAGGACACTAAAAAACAAAAAACAAAAAAAAAACGGAAGTGAGGGTGCATCAAGTGTACTGTTGGCTAATTTCAGGAAGCAGGGAAGTTTTGGGGGATACAGAGTCCCAACACTAGATAAAACTTGTAAGTAAAATATTTAGTCACAATAAAGTGTAGAATTCATATATTTCAAGTGTTTTGTGTGGGTTATGTAACAAGGGAGATAATTCTAGAAGCTAATTGATTTTTTTTTAGTTATGTCAGCATCTCATATGAAAGTTTCTATGAGTTGTCTCTTGTAAATGCACTCGAGAAACGAAACTATTGACTGAAATCATATACACCGTGAAGGTACTAGAGTGTTAAATCGATTAAATGACAATTCATTTGATATTCGTTTTAATAAATGGACTGACAATCCGATTTTAAATATTGTAACTTAAAAATCTATGAACTTTTTTACAAGTCAGACTGGAATATTCCCCATGGTTGCTCGACCTGCCAGAAATAGCAGCCAAATTTCAGCAATAGCGTACATCATCATCATTTAACATCCACTTTCCATGCTGGCATGGGTTAGACGGTTTGACTGGAACTGGTAAGCCAGAGGGCTGCACCAGGTTCCAGTCCTACTTGGCATGGTTTCTACAACTGAATGCCCTTCCTAAAGCTAACCATTCCGAGAGTGTAAATGGCGCTTTTTATGTGCCGCTGACATGGGTACCATTTACGTGGCACTGGTAACAACCATGACTACAATTTCACTTGGCTTCATGAGTCTTTTCAAATACAGCACATCACCAAGGTCTTGGTCATTTGTCCTCGCTTGTGTTTTAGAGACTGAATGACATATAAAAATATAAAAAAATAAAATAATGAACTTCTTGTGTACAGCCATGCTGCCCAACGTCTGGCCCATGAAGCCTTAGAATTCGACCTGTTAGTCGGTCTTCAGCTTATTCCTTAATATTAATACAGAAGTTTACTATTGTTATTTTTCTTTGATTAATAAATGATTATTGGCTGCCAATAAACAGTTCTTAAAGCTGCTCTCAACTCTGTGCTCTGTGTGCCTTGTGTGTGCATAGCTGTCACCATAGAAATAAATTTCAGGTTTTGTTTGTCCATGTCACTGGAGGCCCCTCGCTTTCAAAAATGCTGCCCTGCCCTGAGTGGAGGTCAGCATGGCATATGTGTTTTTTTCTGCCTCCACCCCCAAGAAAGGTGTATACTATATAGTGCTCTGGTGCATTCGCCAGAAAAAAAGGCGGTGAGCTGGCAGAAACGTTAGCACGCCGGGCGAAATGCTTAGCGGTATTTCGTTTGCCGTTACATTCTGAGTTCAAATTCCGCCAAGGTTGACTTTGCCTTTCATCCTTTCGGGGTCGAATAAATAAGTACCAGTTACGCACTGGGGTCGATATAATTGACTTAATCCGTTTGTCTGTCCTTGTTTGTCCCCTCTGTGTGTAGCCCCTTGTGGGTAGTAAAGAAATAAGAAAAAAAAGTAGTCAAAAGCACATGAACAGCACATAGAATAATGCACAGGAAGAGAATAATAAATGAGTTGTGAATAAAAAAGGTGGGGGGGGGTATTAGGTGTTGTGTTGACAAATTTCAGGAAGCACAGAAGGTTTGAAGGATGTATAATGTCCCTAAAGCTAACAACTGATGCAGGTAATTTATTCCATGCTTCAGCAATTCTGGGTGTGAAAAAATGTTTCTTAAAAGTCAAGGGTACTGTGTTGTTTTTTTTTAATTTTTTTAAGCATGTCCACGAGTGTTTGTCATAATGGAATTCAAAAAGGTGCCCGAGGTTGTTGTTGGAAAGATGGTGGATAATTATGTGATGTAGCAGTGTAGTCCTAGAAATTGCCCAAATGTTGGGAGTGTTACTGTTAGAATGCATTTCGACAAAGTTCTACACATTCGAGGTTGACGTGGGCTTAGACAACAACTATTCACACACTTATGAATATACACATCACCACCACCACCACCACCACCACCGCCACCGCCGCCTCCGCCACCGCTGCCACCTCCGCCTCCGCCGCCTCCGCCGCCGCCTCCGCCGCCTCCGCCGCCGCCTCCGCCACCGCCGCCGCCTCCGCCACCGCCTCCACTGCTGCCACTGCCGCCACTGCCACCACCACCACCACCATCACCACCACCACAGCACAGCATCATCATCATCATCATCATCATCTTGCACATACACTTTTCCATACTTGCATGTGCCAGATGGAATTTGCAATGTTTTGTAATGGCCGCATATCCTTCTTGTCACCGACCCTCACCTGTTTTCAAACACGACTGAACATGTTTTCTTAGTAAACTAAAAGGGAGGGATGCTTTTTTATAATTACTGTGTAACATCAAGATAAAGAAACACACATACACATACACACATACACATATACACACATGCATGCATACACATACACACAAGCTTCTTTCAGTTCCTGTCTATCAAATTCACACGCAACACTTTGGTCAGCCCAGGGTTATAGTAAAAGACTTTTGTCCAGGGTGTCACACAATGGGACTGACTCCAAGACCATGTCCTTTGCAAGCAAATTTCTGAACCATATATATATATACTCTCTTTACTCTTTTACTTGTTTCAGTCATTTGACTGTGGCCATGCTGGAGCACCGCCTTTAGTCGAGCAAATCAACCCAGGACTTATTCTTTGGAAGCCTAGTACTTATTCTATAGGTCTCTTTTGGTGAACCCCCAAGTTACGGGGACGTAAACACACCAGCATTGGTTGTCAAGCGATGTTGGAGGGGACAAACACAGACACACAAACATATACGCACACATACATATATATATATATATATATATATATATATATACACAAACATATATACGATGGGCTTCTTTCAGTTTCCGTCTACCAAATCCACTCACAAGGCTTTGGTCGGCTTGAGGCTATAGTAGAAGACACTTGCCCAAGGTGCGACGCAGTGGGAATGAACCCCGAAATATTTGGTTGGTAAGCAAGCTATTTACCACATAGCCACATATATATGATGAGCTTCTTCCAGTTTCTGTCTGCCAAATCCACTAGTAAGACATTAATTGGCCTCGGGCTATAGCTGAACCATGAACCATGTGATTGTGAAGCAAGCTTCTTACCTCATAGCTCTACCTATAATTACTATGTATAAAATACACAGATCACTACCAAAACACTACAATTATGATTAAAGTTATAAAATAACTGAAACAAGTAAAAGAATACAAGAATAAAAGAATAAGAAAAAGGAATAAATAAGAGGAATAAAAGAATGAGAATGCAGCAGAAGCAGACTCTGCAAGACACAGGAAACGCAATCTGACTAGAAGAAAAGAAATTCTGTATAAAAACCAATACAGGAAAGATATTATTTAGTTCTGCCACAGACAACTGCCTTTGCACCAGGGAAACATTAAAATGAACTTGCTTTGTGTTGTATGGTAAATGACAATATGAGGAGCATCCATCTGTGAGAACAAAAAAAAAAACAACATAAACATCATAACAATAACCATGCACAACAATAGATATACACAACAGTATAGTGGATTTCCTCTTTTATATAATGGATAATTTGTCTCCAAATGCAACCTGTCAGGAGACAGCATAAAATAGTAAAAAATATTTGATTTCTTTACTGAGACTTACAAGATTTCAAACATGGAATTAATTCTGGTTATAGATATGCTACTGAGACCTTTTATGTACAGACGTAAAACATTCTAGCAGAATCCAGACGCCTACTGAATTACACAACAAATCTATTTGATATTTTATATATTATTTTATGGTCTATTCCTCACCATCTGTTACGATTATTTATTTTATCATATTAGAGTTCTTTACATTTATTTCTATTTAAAAATATCATCTCTCAGTTCTCTTGCTTTGTATGCAGTTATTTGCTGTGACAAATATTTTTCGTATGATTTTAGTTGTTTAATTTTTTAAATTATCAAATAATTTCATTTGTATATATTTTCCTTTTTATATGTTCGGCCTTTAATTAAGATATGCTCGAAATTAATGTGTGCAATTATTTGTGTATACGTTTTTGAATTTTTCTCCTCATACTCCTGCATTTTTTATATTTACAATTTTTGTCTGAAATACTATGCTAATATAACATTACACAGATCTTTGTGTTACCAAAAAAACAATTGAATTTCGATTTGGAAGAAAACTAAATTATTTTTGTAACTGCTTGTGTAATTTGTTTAGAATATTTTTGGAGCCAGGCTATACCAGGTACTGTTACTAACACACACACACACACACACACACACACACACACATATATATACATGCACACACACACACACACACACACACACACACACACACACACACACGCATACATATGTAGATTCAAGGTTATGTATCTATAGATTTACATAAAGGCTTAGAAGAGGCAATGTATCTACAGATTTCCACAAAAGCCTTGAAATGCTAGACTTTACAAAGAAAGAGCGAAAGAAACTGATGTGGATTCTCCAAATTCAGTCCATTAGCAGCACAATGAAAATCTGAAAGACGTTTCAAAGATTCGCAATCCAAGAATCTTTAAATGACTAGATGCATGCATTTGGTTAAGTACATCAACAGTTCAACCAACACACCAACTAAACAACATATTTACTAAGACCAGTAACTCTCTTAACTTCAAAAATCTTGTTGTTTTGTTAGTGACCAGCTTGAACTCCGTTAAGAGCTGAAATAAACCTTAAAGAAAAGCATACATGTATATTCACAAATCAATGCAAACAGAGACAGCTAGCTCACTAGAACACCATGAAAGTTTGAACTGTTGATTTAGCCAAGATGCTCTTATGATCTGATGAGCAAGTTTTCTTTATTTGCATTAATTTGTGAATATACAGTTGTATTGTATAATGCTGAGCACATATGAATGCAAACATGTATGCATGATTTCTTCTACACTGAAATTATTACTATATTAACTCTTCCGTTACAGTATTTATTTTGAGAAGCTCTGTGGCTTAGTGGTTAGGGTGCCAGCATCATGATTGTGAGATTGTGGTTTCAATTCCTGGACCGGGTGATGTGTTGTGTTCTTGAGCAAAATACTTCATTTCACGTTGCTCCAGTCCACTCAACTGGCAAAAATGAGTAACGCTGCGATGCACTGGCGTCCTGTCCAGCTGGGGGGAACACATACGCCATAGAAACCGGGAAACTGGGCCCATGAGCCTGGCTAGGCTTTAAAAGGGCGCATTTATTTTATATATATCATCATCATCATCATCATCGTTTAACGTCCGCTTTCCATGCTAGCATGGGTTGGACGATTTGACTGAGGACTGGTGAAACCGGATGGCAACACCAGGCTCCAATCTGATTTGGCAGAGTTTCTACAGCTGGATGCCCTTCCTAACGCCAACCACTCAGAGAGTGTAGTGGGTGCTTTTACGTGTCACCCGCACGAAAACGGCCACGCTCGAAATGGTGTCTTTTATGTGCCACCCGCACAAGCCAGTCCAGGGGCACTGGCAACGATCTCGCTTGAAAATCCTACAGGAGCCAGTCAGGCGGTACTGGCAACGGCCACGCTCAAAATGGTGCATCTCATGTGCCACCCGCACAAGAACCAGTCCAGGGGCACTGGCAATGATCTTACTTGGCTTGCCGGGTCTTCTCACGCACAGCACATTTCCAAAGGTCTCGGTCAGTAGTCATCGCCTCGGTGAGGCCCAATGTACAAAGGTCTTGCCTCACCACCTCAGCCCAGGTCATATATATATATATATATATATATATATATATACAAACAATATATGAGTATATGCATATGTATGTACATACCTTCATCTACATGTACATATAGATACATAACTGGGTACATGATGTGGCAAAAGAACATGGACAAAATGATAAACAAGGTATAACAAACAAGCAATCTGCTGGCTAAGTGAGCAGGCCAACATTCGCCTTGAGCAGAAGGCCAGTCTATTGCAGGGTCACCCATTTACAGCTGAGTGGACTGGACCAAAGTGAAAATGAAGTGTTTTGCTCGAGAACACAACATGCAGGCAATCTGAGAACTGGACCCACAATCTCATGATCATGAGTGCTACACACCTGACCACTTGACTTCTCACCTTCACGTGTATATATATATATATATATATATATATATATACAGGGTGTCCCAAAAAGATGGGATACTGCTAGAGCGGGATCACTGCCAGAGCAGTGGTCTCGCTCCCATGCCAGTGACACATAAAAAGCACCATTTGAGCGTGATCATTTCCAGATTCGCCTTACTGGCACTTGTGCTGGTGGCATGTGAACAAAACATTGGACTGACTCCTGTGCAGGTGGCGCGTAAATAACACCATTTGAATGTGGCCGTCGCCAGTACCACCGGACTGGCCCTCGTGCCAGTGGCATGTAAAAAGCACGCACTACACTCTTGAAGTGGTTGGCATTAGGAAGGGCATCCAGCTGTAGAAACTTTGCCAGATCAGATTGGAGTCTGGTGTAGCCAAGCCATCCGGTTCACCAGTCCCCAGTAAAATCATCCAACCCATGCTAGCATGGAAAGCAGACGTTAAATGCTACTGCTGCTGCTGCTGCTGCTGCTGCTGCTGATGATGATGATGATGATGATGATGATATATACTATGCTTACTTTGGGGTTTGTGTGTGTGTACTCACAGCAACAAGTCCCTGGTGTCGCCTGGCTCTGTAAATAACTTAAACCAACATACAGCAGCATTTAAATCCTTCAACAGAGATTTATGAGCTGACTGCAAATACTTCTTTCCCTTAGCTTTCCTAGTTTTGAGAGAAGGGTGTGATTGATTGGACTGAGACACAGTCACTAAAACAAAAATAAAGTTCACAGCAAGTATGTTTTTAAGAGGTCAATGAAATTTTATATTACAAACTTCTTTGCTTCAAGCACATTCTCTCAGGTCAACTCACAGGATATGCATATCATTACATATACTTAATAATGGTTTCAAATTTTGGCACAAGGACAGTAATTTCAGGAGGGGGATGGGGTGAGAAAAGTCGATTACATTGACTGCCAGTAGCCAACTGGTACAAACATTTCTGTCAGCCTGCCAGCTTTGATGATGATGATAATGATAATAATAATAATAATAATGATAATAATAATAATAATAATAATGATAATAATAATAATAATAATAATAAATAATAATAACGATAATAATAATGATAATAATGATAATAATGATAATAATAATAATAATAATCGACAGATTTTTCTGCTTTTAAAAAGAAAAAAGGATTTTATCCTTTATATCTATACTGTTCAGTATCTATGCGTTGAATAAAATTTATCTTTCTACTTGTTCTTCAATAATAATAATAATAATAATAATAATAATAATAATGATGATGATAATTAAAAAATTATGATGATGATGACGATGATGATAGTGACGATGATGATGACGATGATAATAATAATAATGATAACAATAATGATAATAATGATGATGATGATGATGGTAATGATGATGATGATGGTAATGATGATGATGATGGTAATGATGATGATGATGGTAATGATGATGATGATAATCCTTTCTATTATATCCAAAGGGCCTGAAATTTGGAGGAAGGGGTATAGTCAATTACATCGACCTTAATGTTCAACTGGTACTTATTTTATCAATCCTGAAACGCTGAAAGGCTAAGTCAACCTCGGTGAAATGTAAAGACAGATGAGATGGCACTGGGCATTTTGCCCAGCATGCTAACGATCCTGCCAGTGCACCACCTTAATTATAATAATAATAATTACGGAATGAAGAAGTTAATGATATATCTTGACTGTGTAATCCCACAATCTTAATTCTGAACCTGATCGTCACCATTTCAATGTTCACTTTCCGTGCTTTTGTGGGTCAGATGGCATTCACTGAGGCAGAGTTTCTACCACTGGATGTCTTTCCTGTTGCCAACCTTCATCTGTTTCCTAATAAGCTAATATTTCCCCCTATGGCTGAACATGTTACCACAGAAGATTGGAAATGAGCAACACCACTTAAACGTTGGTGACACTCATTTACAACTGTTGCATAATGTCACAAGAAGAAGACGCAGACATATCCATGCACACGCACACACACACACACACACACACATACACACACACATGCACACACTCACATAAACATACATGACGGGATTTTATAAAGTTTCCATTTACCAAAAGGTTTGATAGGCCTTGGGGTTATAAGTTACCATGCAGTGGGCCTGACCCCGAAATCATGTGCTTAAGAAGCAGACTTCATGACTACACACCCATGCCTTCACCAATCTTTGCTTTTCCCTCTGCACACATGCATGTGTGTGTGTTTATTGAAATTGAAAGTTTCATGCCATTGTAATCATCAGGCGAGAACTGTTACAATTCAGTATTAGTGGTACATTTATATCCTTTAGTGTGTGTGTGTGTATGTGTGTGTATGCGTGTGCGTGCACGCATAAGTGTGTGTGTGTGTGTGTGTGTATGTGTGTGTGTGTGTGTGTGTGTGTGTGTGTGTGTGTGTGTGTGTGCATGTAGTTTTAGTGAAATTGAAAGTTTCATGCGTGTGTGTGGTCCAGTGCTTCTGTTGATTCAATGGTTAACATTTTGTGCTTATTGAATGTTGTTTTTTTTTACCTCTTCACTGGTTGCTTAGATGGTTTTCTTTTATTGTGATGTCAGGTTTGTATTTCTTGTAATCATTGATGAGAAGGTATGTTATTAATTTGTTTATGATTTGTTGGTGAATTGGTGATGAGGCATGTTAATCTTTTTCTTTTTTTTCAGGTAGGTATGTGTAGGTATGAAAGGTGGTACATCTCTTGAGAAAGATTGATTATAAATCAGATTAGCTGTAAAACTAATTAAGGACATATCTTTTGTGAGTAGCTACCAATATATCCCTAATTAACGTCTGAGTGATTTGGGTGTATTGTGCTTTAAACGATTTATTTTGAAGTGTGATGTGGGTAATAAAACATGTCTTTTTATGGCTTTGTTAACAATGGAATTTTGTTTCTTTGTTTTAGAAAAAGCATGTGTGTGTGTGTGTGTGTGTGTGTGTGTGTGTGCATGTGAGTGTTATGTTTCTATGTATGCGTGTATATATATATGTATGTATACTCTTTTACCTTACTCTTTTACTTGTTTCAGTCATTTGACTGCGGTCATGCTGGAGCATCGCCTTTAGTTTAGCAAATCGATCCTGGGACTTATTATTTGTAAGCCTAGTACTTATTCTATCGGTCTCTTTTGCCGAACCACTAAGTGACGGGGACATAAACACACCAGCATCGGTTATCAAGCAATGCTAGGGGGACAAATACAGACACACAAACACGCACATATATATATAAATATATACAACATCTTCTTTCAGTTTCCGTCTAACCAAATCCACTCACAAGGCTTTGGTCAGCCCGAGGCTATAGTAGAAGACACTTGCCCAAGATGCCACGCAGTGGGACTGAACTCGGAACCATGTGGCTGGTAAGTAAGCTACTTACCACACAGCCACTCCTGCACCTATATATGTATATGTATATATATTCAAACACAAATTTAGATTGGAGCCTGGTGTTGCCATCCGGTTTCACCAGTCCTCAGTCAAATCGTCCAACCCATGCTAGCATGGAAAGCGGACGTTAAATGATGATGATGATGATGATGAATATCTATGAGAGCAATAACAACAGATAAAGATGCAGATAGACAGAGAAGGTAGAGGCAATGGCAGAGAGTAATATTAAGAGATGATATCTGGGAAGTTACTAAAGAAATCTATAATTGGAAAATACTGTAGATATAGGTAGGTTGAAGCTTAAATTTTTTCACACCCCGTGCATGTTTCTGTGTGATATTAACATATAGTTTTCTGTGCGGAGTTTTACGTTATGTGTGATGAATTTTCCATCTCTTAATCTTATCAGTACCATAAGTAGCATTTCTAGTTTAATAAATGGATATGTATTTCTGATTGAATAATAAATCCAGTAAGAATTTACAATACTCATTTCCAAATATTAGATTCTACTCAAGAGAATTTGTGCTGTCCTTTAGCTATCAAACATATTAATGTGGAGTGGTAAAATTAATTCTATCTTTCTGTGTAAAGGTAAATGAACACTACATGTTTGTGAATTTTTAAGGTATTTTCCTTATTTCTTTATTGCCCACAAGGGGCTAAACATAGAGGGAACAAACAAGGACAGACAAACGGATTAGGTCGATTACATCAACCCCAGTGCATAACTGGTATTTAATTTATCGACTCCGAAAGGATGAAAGGCAAAGTCGACCTTGGTGGAATTTGAACTCAGAACGTAACGGCAGGCAAAATACCGTTAAGCATTTCGCCTGGCGTCCTAATGATTCTGCCAGCTCGCCACCCTATGGTATTTTCCATGAGTCAAATGCAGTTTTTTTTTCAATACTATCCATATGCGCTATAATTGATATATACAATATCGCCTTTGTGAGACATAGTCTATTCTAATTACCAGAATGCAATTACAGCTTCATTACATCCCACTTAATGTCTAATGCATCATAAAGATACTTATATTCAGAGGAATAGTAATTTCTGTAAATGATACTGGAAAAATTATAAATGGGTCAAATTCTTTTATTCTTTTATTTGTTCCAGTCATTTGACTGTGGTCATGCTGGAGCACCACCTTTAGTCGAAGAAATTGACCCCAGGACTTATTCTTTGTAAGCCTAGTAATTATTCTATTGATCTCATTGGCCGAACCACTAAGTTACGGGGACATGAACATACCAACATCGGTTGTCAAGCGAAGGTGAGGGGACAAACACAAACACACAAACACACATATATATATATATACAATGGGCTTCTTTCAGTTTCCGTCTACCAAATCCACTCACAAGGATTTGGTTGGCCTGAGGCTATAGTAGAAGACACTTGCCCAAGGTGCCACACAGTGTGACTGAACCCGGAACCATGTGGTTGTTAAGCAAGCTACTTACCATACAGCCACTCCTACGCCTATATAGAACATATTCAAGATCAGGCATGTGGTTTAATGGTTAGGGTGTTGGACTCATGATTGTAGAATTGGGGTTTCGATTCCTGGACCAAGTGACATATTGTATTCCTGAGCAAAACACTTCATTTTGCATCACTCCAGTCCACCCACCTGGCAAAAATGAGTAATCCTTCAGCACCAAAGATAAAATAAATTCCACTCCCTATCTATACATACCTGCAAATTGAAAGAGTAAAACTGGCCACATTTCTATAAGCTAGAGCATTGTTGAAACTACAGCTCCATATCCCAATGGCACTATAAGATGCAATTCATGTCCAGTCAAGTAATATCTTGATATCTTGGTACAAATATTTGTATTTAGCTAAAACATTTTAAAATTCTGTCCCTGTATAGACATATCATGTTAGAAAACATAAACAGATTATTGTTTTCAACTAAAACCATTGTTCCAATGACAAATCCTGCAATATCAAATTAATACACAACCACTTCAAAAACAAACACAACAGCCTATATTTCATCCACTACAAACACACACACACACACACACACACACACACACACACACACACACACACACACACACACACACACACACAAATCCAAACAGTAGAGAGCAAAAAAAAAAACAACATGATCTGGTTCACTCCACTAATCAGCAGGAATTCTATCACCCATGTGCTAAAACAGTTTGTCATCTTAATCAACAAATGCTCCAATAAAGACAACATACTTCATAACTTATGTCAAAATACATCACCAATGTAATAATTTGTTCGAACAGATCAAGATTAAAAACCAATGCAAATATATCCAATTTACCATTGTAGATTTTTACCCATCAATCACCTTTTATATAAAGACAGCATTAGACAAGCTCAAAACTTTATTACATTCTAGATGATAGCTCTTATTTAACACAAAGGAATGATAGGTAAAAACCATGATGAAGTTTTTGACATTTTTATGTGAAGTTACAATAGTGAGGGCATATGGCCTAGTTGTTAGAGCATTGCACTTATGATCACCAGGTCATAAGTTCAGTTCTTGCACTGGGTGGTGAGTTGTGCTTTTTAACAAACCACTTCATTTTCCATTACTTTTGTGCTGTGTGGGGACCAGTACATCAAAGAATAGACCCAACATTTCCCCCTGCATGTTGTAAAAGGTAACTAAAAGTGGTTAAGGTAAAATTTACACTCTGACCACACAAAACCTTTACCAACATCAGCCACCCAAACAGACCCATGGATTGGAGGTGTCACTTGAGTGGTGCAAAGGTATCATCGACTTGAAGAAGTAAGGCATCACCAGAAAACGGTGGATGCAGTGATGTGCTATTACAGCACACGCCCTCTTACTACTACTACTACTACTACTACTACAAAAGTGATGAGGTATGTGGATTCATACACCTACCTCTTTTGAGTGATCTACCAAGAGATATGTAACAATACTAGTATAAGACTGTATAGTGATGATGAAATAATAGGTTCAAATACTCAGATATGATGCACAACTAGTAATCACATCTAAAATAAAGTCCTTGTTACCTTGAAAAAGTTCAATCTGAGAATAACACTAGAAATGAAGCAACCACCTACCAATTCATCACATATAATGTAGAACGTAACAACTAACCTCTTTATACATGCACTTTAAATCAAGTTATCCACCTGATGCTATTAACTATATTAATACACTTGTCAATGTTATCTAGTAGTTGTCTTTTGAGATGTGACATCAAACATCGTTTGATACTGAAAGAACGCTGGTTCACACATACAAACATTCACATACTTCCCTTGTACATGCGCACACATACACACATATAATCACACAGAGTTGAAACGCTGTTTGACTTTTTCTTTTCAGCATTGACTGTTCACCATCCCACTGCCATTGCACACACACGCACACACACGCACACATTTATATACCTCCCTTTTACATATACACACATATACTCACACAGAGTTGAAACACTCCCACTACCATTTTTGCCATCACCCGTTCCTTCCTTATTCATCTATCACTCCTTTTTGTCTCATTCATATGTTGTGACTGAGAAAAACACAAGAATATTATCATAGTAGATGGCTTTTATACTTCTCATCTAAACTGAAAGAAGAGGACTTACTTTGTATCTGCTTCATTCATTTTTAGATCTATATATTTTTTCATTTGTTTGATGTATGTCAGATTATTTCTACGATATAATGATTGGAACTTCATTTTTAAGATGTACATGAATGTATACACACATATATAAACAACAAAAATATAAACATATACAC
>NC_142934.1:12385986-12388486 GCF_046866305.1 Octopus bimaculoides | reverse complement strand
TTGGAACTTTATTGATTTTATATTTTTTTTCATTTATATATATATTTGTCTTTCTTTTTTTCTCAGTAATACAGCCAGGTGTCTTTGACCAAATGATGTGCTAGTTATCTACATAAAGGACACCTCACCAACATGTGTTTATAAGTACATTCGCATATGGTACACACTCACAAGCATATGTGTATGTTTATATATTTATAAACATGTACATATGCATCTATACATATTCATATGCTTATATATATATATATATATATATATATATATATATATATATATATGTATTCATATGCTTATATAGATGTATATACACACACACATATATGTATACATTTTTGAGATTTCTGCTGACCTAAATGGATATGGAACAGCTGATCTTATCATGAAAACTATAAAGATTTAGTTATACTTAACTTTATCCATATATTGATTTCTTTACATTATTTAAAATCTGAAGAAAACACACCTTTCTATGTAGCATGAATTGACATTTTACCTAATTTCAAACTGACACTCTCGGAATAAAATGTCTTGGCAAAGCAATATAAAATGTAAAATATAATGGTTCTATATTTTCTTTTTTTTTCTTCTGAAAATATGCAATTTTCAATATACCATATTTAGTCACATACGAGGGAGTGCTGAAAGTCCCTGGCTTTGTGTAAAAGAAAATACAGGAGGAGTGTTTAATTATGGTTTTATTGAACATATTCCCCTCTCACATCCATACACTTATTGCAGCAGTCTTTCAGTTTTTCTAAGCCCTGTAAAAGAACTTTTGTGATACCCTTAAAGCCAGTAACTTTTCAGCACACCCTCATATAAGTAGCATTGCTAATTTAGTATTAAATCTTGGTACAAAAGTTTTTCCCTTGTAATTTTAGCTCTGCCCCATTTATAAGTTACATCCAAATTTTTTCAGTTAAAATCACTATATATATAATAGTACAACATATATATGAATAAATACAATAATCTTAATATTGCATCTTTCATTCTGTTAGTGTGACTAAGTAGTAACCATTCCATGAATTCTTGAGATTTTCTTTAAAAAAAAATTAAAGTCCCCTAGATAATATTGTCTCAGGTCCTAGAACTCATAGGGGCCAGTTACCTAATTTCTATGGTATATAAGTGGCTGAGATCACAACATTAATCCCTAGTAGGGCACCAGTTTGACACAGAGTTACACATTTACAGTTAGGTGAACAGCAGCAATGTGAAATAAAATGTTTTACTAATGAACACAACGCACCGCTTTTTTCAGGAATTGAAACCACAATCTGGCGAGCATGAGTAAAACACCCTAACAATTGGGTTACATACCTTCAATGAAAATACAGCCAGCAAGTTAAATATTTAAGTATGTGAAATGAGTTATTCCTAATAAAATTAGAGATTTTGGCACACTATAAACCAAATCTTTAGAGATAAGCAATAGTTTTTAATTTTATTTACGTCAACATTATGTTTCATTATGTTTCATTATGTTTCATTCATTTTCATCAGATGTCTAGTCATGGATGTTTACACAGTGTCAGAATCTATGCATTAAATATTTAACATCAATGTTATGAGTCAACGTTTCAATTTGATGGAATTCCGTGTTGGTGCATAAAATATTGAAAAAGAAAGCTTCATCTCTAAAGCTAAGGTCAATAGTTATGTCAGATGAATCTATTTCATTGCCTGTCTTCTTCCCACGTACATAATTTCAGTTTTCCCCTGGGGTTTTCCAGCCTCATGTATGCTGGTCGAAGAGCTTGTAGAAAATCTCTGAAAACTTTATTACACTTTCTGAAACATGAGATGGCATTTCTATGGATTTTGCAAAGAAAGAAGGTATTTACAGTATTTTAGAGTATAAAAGATGTGGATTCACATTTTAGTCCAAGGCCAGTAAATTCGAGGAAAGGGTAAGACAGATGAAATCAGGAATTCCAGAAATCAAAGGCACAATTTAGTACGTCTTTTTAATGTTTTATTGTATCAAATTTTTATTACACCAATGTATTGTAACTTTTAAATCTAAAATTCACTGTGTTTTATGCTTCATATCGATATTTATCACGGGAGCCAGTCCAGTACTGGCAACGACCTTGCTTGAATGTTTTTTTCACGTGCCAGTAAGGTGATGCTGGTAATGATATATATATATCTTGGGCAAGTGTCTTCTACTATAGCCTTGGGCCGACCAAAGCCTTGTGAGTGGATTTGGTAGACAGAAACTGAAAGAAGCCCGTCGTATATATGTATATATATATAAATATATTTGTATGTGTGTGTATAAATATATTTGTATGTGTGTTTGTCCCCCCAACATCACTTGACAACTGATGGTGGTGTGTTTACGTCCCTGTAACTTAGCGGTTCGGCAAAAGAGACCGATAGAATAAGTACTAGGCTTACAAAGAACAAGTAGCGGGGTCAATTGGATTCGACTAAAGGCGGTGCTCCAACATGGCCACAGTCAAATGACTGAAACAAGTAAAAGAATAAA
>NC_142934.1:12315986-12383486 GCF_046866305.1 Octopus bimaculoides | reverse complement strand
TGTACTGGGTATTTTTATGCGGCATCACATGAGTGCAAATACATGGCACCCGTGCAAGTGCACATGACTTTACCAGCGGGAAGTGACCTTAACGCTTCTGCTGTGGAGTACTGGTCTTCTTGTGGAGAAGTAATGTCATCAATTGGAAGCACAACACCAAAATTTCCAGGAATTGAACCCATCATTGCTCTTCCTAAAAAGGTGTTGTTCTTACACAATAATACAAGAGAACATATTGCTCAAGTCATTCAGGCAAAGATTATGGCATTAAATATAAGAGTTTTATCTCATTCTCCTAACTCTGCTGGCCTTGCTCCATCTGTCTATCATCTTTTCAGATCATTGCAAAATTATATATTTATCAGTTGTGAAGTGGCTAAATGATTTTGAGTGTCTTTACTTTAAAACCTGAAGAATTTACACCTGAGGGATCTACGGTTTACTAGATAAACAGTCATAAGTTATCAATAATCTTTATTAAATATATCCGTTAAGACGGAAGAAATATTTATTTATTTCCTATCTTGAAATGCAAAAGGAATTTCTTTCCAACCTAATACACAGACATTGCATATGTATGAGTACATTTATGCAGAGCAAAGGGGAAAGATAGCATCATCATCATCATCATTTAACATCTATTTGTGTATGCTAGTATGGGTCAGACAGTTTTATCAGGGCTGGTAAGCTGAGGGGCTGCATCAAACTCCAGTCTGATTTGACATGGTTTTTTTACTCTTGGATGCCCTTCCTAACACCAACCACTCCAAGAGTGTAATGCATGCTTTTTACGTGCCACTAGCATGAGTGCCAGTCATGTGACGCCTGTATCTTCCACGACTAAGACAGTATTTAACTATTAATTGTAAAAAATCAAATATAATGATTTAAAAAACTTCACAAACAATCATTTATGGGAAACTTAGAGAAACAGTTTTTGACAATTTTTTCAGCTTCAATAAAAAACACACACACACACACACACACATATATGCATTTGTGCATGCACACACACACACACACACACACACATACACACATACACACATACAGTTCTGGGTGTGTTGGCTGAAGACTGCATGTTAGTTACAGCTAGAATATTTCTTGTATAATAATTCTGTTTTTGTTGTATCATGATATAATCTGATCATAATTAGTTTTCAAATCTAATAACGTAAATTCAGAAACACAGATTAAATCAGATTGAAGTTGTATTACGTATAGAAATAACCTGAAGTTTGAATGTATTATTATCAGCATGATCATCACTGTCATCATCGTCATCATTGTCATTGTCCTGGTTGTCATCATCATCATCCCCATTATCATCATCGTCGTCATCATCATTTTAATGTTCATTTTCCCATGCTAGTATTGGTCAGATAGAATTTGCTAAGGGTAGATTTATTTATGCCCAGATGCCCTTCCTGTCAACAACCCTCACCTAGTTCCCAGTAAAGTGATATTTTCCCATAGCCTGACATGTTTTTACGGAATATTGGCAACAAAGGACATTGTGTGCACAGTGGTGACACTCATTTACAAGCGTCACACAAAGTCAAGGCAAGGAGACAGTATAATACACATACATGTACACACACACACACACACACAGTAGTGCGTAACTGGTACTTATTTAATTGAACTTGAAAGAATGAAAGGCTAAGTCGACCTCGGCAGAATTTGAACTCAGAATGTAGCAGCAGATGAAATACTGCTAAGCATTTCGCCTGGCTTGCTAACGTTTCTGCCAGCTCGCTTTCAATTAGTGTTTCTATGTAGCTCTATGCAGACATAAACACACTTGACCTAATGCAGTGGTTCAAAAACATTTTCAGATTGCTGCTCCCTTTGTGCCCAGGTCATATTCCTAGTGCTTTACCTCACCACCACAAATGTAGACTATTTTCTGCAGCAAATTCAAAGTGACAGTATATCACAAATGACCTTAACCTAATTAACCCATTATTTTACTATTTTTATATCCATTGCCCTTTTGGTCACCCTATTATCACCTCACTTTTCTTCAACATTTTCTGGATCTTTCCACTGCCCCCAGGTGGTCAGTACCACCAGCTTTGGGAACCACTAGTCTAATGCAACCTCAGCATGCTACAGCCAGAGGAAGAGAGAGAGAAAGAGTGGGATAAAGAAGGTTGCACCAGCATTTAGTTGGTACCCATTTCAGCTGGATAAAGAAGAGCATTGTGAAATGTAAATGCTGTGTTCAAGAACACATTGAACAACCCGATCCAAAAGTTGAACCCATGTCTTTATGATTGTGAATCCAATGTCATAATCACTAAGCCAGGTACCTTCACACACTGACACAGTTAGACTGAAATATACTGAGTCATGTAGGATTTCCTTTTATCAAAATGTTCATTGTGTTTCTATATCGCATGACATCACACAATGTGGGCGAAACGAAACCAGATAAAATGGTAATTACTAGTTGTACTCTTTTTAAAATATATACAAAAGTTCGGCTGGTTCACTGAAAAGGAAATTTCTTATTAATATGCTGGTTGAGCAAGATTATTATCAGGAAATTCTTGGTGTTTGAATTAACTGCTAAGATGTGTCGTTCACATTTGTAATTACAAATATTCTGATTGCTTGGCAGTGATGATACTTAAGACCTCAATTCAACATCACCATACTCTCTTTACTCTTTTCTCTCTTTTACTTGTTTCAGTCATTTGACTGCGGCCACGCTGGAGCACCGCCTTTTAGTCGAGAAAATTGACCCCAGGACTTATTCTTTGTAAGCCTAGTACTTATTCTATCGGTCTCTTTTTGCCAAACCACTAAGTTACGGGGACGTAAACACACCAGCATCGGTTGTCAAGCGATGTTGGGGGAACAAACACAGACACACAAACACACATACATAGATATATATACATATATACAACAGGCTTCTTTCAGTTTCTGTCTACCAAATCCTCTCACAAGGCTTTGGTCAATAGTAGAAGACACTTGCCCAAAGTGCCACGCAGTGGGACTGAACCCGGAACCATGTGGTTGGTAAGCAAGCTACTTACCACACAGCCACTCCTGCGCCATGCGTATTAATTAAAATTTGATCAATATGTAAGTAATTTATTCAATAAAAATGAAGATAGTTTAGAAAAACTGGACTGTCATCATCAACATTATCATAATCATTATCATTATCATCATCATTTATTATATTGGTATAGGCTGGACAGTTTGGCAGGATCTGCTGGGCTCAAGGACTACATTGTGTTGTCTGCTTTGGCATAGTTTTTATGGTTGGATACCTTTCCTAACACCAATCAGTATACATTATGTACTGGGTGCTTTTTTGTGCAACCAGCACTAGTGAGGTTGCCATATAGCTTTCTAGACCACAAGGGTCTAGACACAAACCACAAAGGGGCAGTGTTATATGAGGAGACGGGGTCAGATCATACATTTATTCTCTCTCTTTTAATTCTCTCTGTTTATACATACATATATATATATATATATATATATATATATATATATACACACACACACACACACACACACACACACACACATATATATATATATATACATTTATATATGTATATAAATGTAGGTGTATATGTATATATACTTACATGTGTTGGTGCATGATGGCCTTCTACTTAGATTTTACCTACCAGATTGCACTCAAAGAATAGGCTTCAGCAACAAGGTTACATCAGTTCAAGTGCTGTACAATGGAATTCAACCCCAAACTGCAAAACGAAGTTCTTAACCATACAGCCATGTCTGAAACATTATCTTCATGACTCTTATTACAAATGTACTGTCTCGTTAATTTTAAAAGCATTAACGATCCAATCAGAAACCACAACCTTATTTATTTATTTGTTTATTTATTTACTCATTCATTTAATTTTAATCACAACAATTTCCTTTGTCATTCATTAATTGCTACTCGATCAGTTTTTAAAGAAGGACAGTCGTATCAATTTCTTTCCCATCAACATTTCAATTTTCAATTAACCGTAACTTCAGTGCATCTCGTAAATAACCCCATCAATGGTTTCTCTTTTATTTGTAATGTTATTTCAATCGTCTCTCAAACAAAGTGTCTTTCTTTGTAGTCAGTTAACTACATACAAAATATAATACCAGGATATCGTGACTGAAAGAGAAAGACAAATAAAAATTATTTACAGTTCCATGATATAATTTGATTATGGTGTCTGTTTTTTTGTAATGGCCAAATGCAAAACTGACACTTCTTGATGCTTCGTTAGCAACGTAAGTCTTATAGAATGATGGAAATTTTTACGACTGGTGATATATGGAAACCTTTTCTTTTTTTTTTTTTAGCATTGGTCAATGATCTAATGAATGAAGTGAGCTGGCAGAATTGTTAGCACATTTTAGTGATGTTAGTGGTATTTTTTCCAGCTCTTTACTTTCAAAGTCCAAATCCCACCAAGGTCCACTTTGAGGTTGATTAACCCTTTAGTGGTTGCATTATTCTGCCAAAATTAATGGTTTTTCATCCACATTGTTTTGAACTAATCATGCATTATCTTGTAGCTATGAGATTTTGATGAGGTAGCTGTTAATTTTCAAAATGATATTGTAGGGTTGGTGTGAGAGACCAGATTTGGCCAGTTTGAACATAAAACAAGCAGAATACTTTTGGCCAAATATGGCCAGTTTAAATGCTAAAGGGTTAAAACAAAGTACCTGTCAACTACTGGAATCGATGTAATTGGCTTGTCCCCTCTCCTCAAAATTGAACCCTGCAATAAACCAACATTCTGTTCGAGGAGAATCTTGAAATCTCAGTCACTTGCACCATGTGTAATCAGCTTTATGAGTCCTGGTTGAATGAGAGTGGAGCTCCTTCAGGCTGACTTTGTACTTGAGATAGATTACATGGTGAGAAATTTAAGTGACCCAATGGGTCATGATGGTGTTCATGGTATATAAAAAACAAAAAGAAACCCAAAAGTCTCAATACCAAAATTATAGTAGCTCCTTGGAAAAAGCTGGTGTTGATTTATACACTGGATAAAGCAAAGCCCTTAAAATCCATAGACTTGTCAAGCACATTCCTTAAAAATGTTGGTGGGACAATGATAAAGATGCTTTGTACATCCTGGATTGGACCTAGTTTTGTGCCCCTTCAAACAAATTTTGTTCCCACGCTTATAAGCAAAAAATTTGTTCAGGGATTTAGCCCTAAATTGAGGGTGCAACTTATACAAAAGTGCAGCTTATACACAAGTAAATACAGTTAGTCCATTTTCATTGTTTGCATTCCCACTTTATAGAAACCCATAGTGAAACCAAATCGAAGAAAGCAAGATGATATTATAGTGAACAACAAGCAATAATATTTTGAAGTAGCTGTCATTCTAAATTACTAAGTATTTCTGTTTCAAATTCTGTTAGGTTCTTTGTTTAATATCCTG
The DNA here is from genome assembly GCF_046866305.1 of Octopus bimaculoides. Lineage (NCBI taxonomy): Eukaryota > Metazoa > Mollusca > Cephalopoda > Octopoda > Octopodidae > Octopus > Octopus bimaculoides. Next base: position 12,378,048 of record NC_142934.1, on the reverse strand, counting down.
TGAATGTTATGGCTAAATGTCAAAATGTCAGCTTCCAGCCATATAACTGATCGTATAATTCTTGGAAAATAAGATTTTTGTATTTTACTTTAAGAAGCAAAAAAAAAAAAAAAAAAAAAAAAGAAAAGGGGAAAAAAGAAAAATAACTGTTATTATCATCAAAACTGATACACTGGCTATCTTTTTCCTCGAAGTGAAGCTTGTTGGTTTGTAAGAAGGAATAATCTAAGCAAATTCACTGGAAATGTTTTGATCACTTGCCTGATTCAAATGACAACATAATAATAGCATATTCAGGTTCAGCCCCATCTAACATCACCATACCCAAGTGTCTTCTGCTATAACATGGGCCAGCCAATGCCTTGTGAGTAAATATGGTGCACAGAAATTACGTGGAATCCTGTCATATATTGTCATGATTGTCGTCGTCGTTGTCGTCATCTTCATCATCATCAGCATCAGTGTCACCACGATCGGCATCATCATTGTCATGTAATACCAATTTTCTATGACTGGATGCTCTCCTGTTGTCAGATGTTACCTATTTCCAGGCAAGATAATATTTCTCCACAGCTAGACATGTTTTCATGATAGACTGGAAATGTGAGACAAAGATACACACATACACACACACACACACACACACACACACACACACACACACACACACACACACACACACATACACATGCAACAGGCGTCATTCAGTTCCTGTGTACCAAATACCCTCACATAGCTTTGTTAACCTGGGACTATAGTAGAAGGCACTTGCCCAAGGTGCCACATAATGGGATTGAACTTGAGACCACATATATGAATATATATATATGTGTTTGTGTTTTTGCACTTGAGTATGTCCTCTTCACCGCTTGACAGCTGTTGTTGGTTTGTTTACGTCCCTGTAACTTAGCAGTCTGGCCTAAGAAACCAATAGACTAAGTACAAAATTTTAAAATTAGCACCTGGGTCAATATGCTTGACTAAAACCTTTAAGTTGGTGCCCCAGCATGGCCACAGTCCTTTGACTGAAACAAGTAAACAGTAGAAGATACAATGTCTTCATGAAGCTGTTAACTACCTTTTGCATTTTCTCATGTGTATGACTGGCAAGGCATCCTATATTTTAGCATCCATCCAGTTCTTGTCCCCTCCCTCAAAATTTCAGGCCTTGTGCCTATTGTAGAAAGGATTATTATTATTATTATTATTATTATTATTATTATTATTATTCAGTAGTTTTATTTTTATAGCGTGCTTTCACTTCACTACTGAGCGCAGCTCTGTGTGCCTTGGGCATGTGCTGTGGTTTGCTGTGATGCTCTTATGGTTACTGTATTGAAAGTGTTTTGCGTAGGATGTGTGCAGTACCCAGTAGTGCAATTTTCTGTATGTTATATATATTTGTAAGTCTTGGTGTTTTTGTTATGTATTCGTCTGAATATCTTTTTATCATACCTACCATGATAGGAATTGTTTCTGCTTTTAGATTCCACATTCGAGTTACCTCTATTTCCAGGTCTTTGTATTTTGATAGTTTCTCCATTTCTTTTAGGGAAACGTTGTCATCTGCTGGTATTGATACATCAATTAGAAAGCATTTTTTTCCTTTATTATTATTATTATTATTATTATTATTATTATTATTATTATTATTATTATTATTATTATTATTATAGCATGTAGCCTTGTGTCAGTCTAAAACAAATATTCATACTAAAAGCAGTAGAAACGATCATAACTAAAAGCAGATAAAAACTGAATGCTTCATGTTTATTTACTATCTTACTGGTTTGCTTTCAAGTTACACAGTTTAATCACATTCCAGGTATGATCAATGTAATTGTCTATATCCTGCTCTTATATAAAACTGGTGTTATTCATCTACAAAAGGCTATTGAATAAGACATGTACAGATGTTATTTATAAGACATTGTTCATTTGCTGTTTAGCTCCAAGGAGGTATTGGTCCAGCAGACCTATGATTCAATACATTCCAGACATGGCTGTCCTGTCTTATAGTCAGACAGTGTATTCAGGAAAGCTGGATATTACTCAGTTAGATTCATGCTAATATATAACTGGTTCTCTTTTTTTTTTCTTTTTTTTTTGATGATCCAGTTTTGTCCAGTTTCAGCTAATCTATCTTTACATATATAAATAATAAGTGTAATGTTTCAGGTAACTCTTAGTCAGATCACACTTACAATCAGGTCACTCTTGGTGCTTTTGGTAACATGTGACCCACAACAGCCAGTTATGTTGGGTCATCGGAACTAAGCTGGCAACCCTAATTAGCCTACTTGGTAAGAAGGGTGGATTTTGTTGGATACCCTCCTGGATTAGAAACAGTGACAATGAAAGCAGACCTGGATAGCTGAAAGCTGTCAATCACAAACTCACACACTAAACAACTCAGTGTATGTAATTGTTGTTTGGCCAAGGAAGCAGTGGTGAGCTCTGCCAGATCCCCGAGTGTCTGAGCAACCCTGTTGGCATAATAAGCCACAAAGAGTAAAGCTGCTAATCTGGTTATCTTCAGAGACATACAAGACGAACGAAGAAGATTATTTCTCTCTTATTCACTCATATGTCATACAAGATATGTAATAAAGCTCAATTTATTCATTAAGAGGTGAATCATATAATGAGTAAAGTGTGAAAAGTAACTGAATTAGAATTTAATGAACAGAATGACACCAGCAAACAATGAGGTTTCTTCAGGTGAAAATAGTCATATGTTTATAAGGTCTTACCTATGTAATACAGGTATGGTATGGATTTTCTGGTTTTCCAGAAAGTAAGTAGTGTACCTGTAGTCAAAAAAGATCTAGCCTCTCATGCCTTGCCTATAATGTTATTCTAAAAATCAATAATCACATCATCGTAATCTTTGAATTAGTGCATGATTAACTCAAAATAATACGAATCAACAAGCATTACATTTGACAGAATAATTTGAATTTTAAGGTTTTTGAGGTTTTTCAGCTTCCCAAGTTGAGTGCACCAGTAATTTTGCCCTTCCATTCGAAGTGCATCGGTAAACTATTTTTGATTTCCAATGTTAATCTTCAATACATCACAAAATCAAAAGAACTGTAAAGCCACTATTCTAAATACGTGTACATATTGTTGTATCTTGCTCACAGCTGGTTTTGCTAATGTATAAATTATACCCAACAAATGTAATAAAAATGAATTGATTTAATAAATGCTATGAAATCCTGCATTTTCTATTTGTTAGTCACTGTCAACACAGTGCACATAATCATTTTAGAATGTTCTAGACTAAGTGAAAGCTGAGATTGCTTGGTTACAATTTGTCTGGAGTCGTTGTAGGTTTAGAGCTGGAGAAGCAATGACAAGAGAACTGCTGAACAAGAGATGTAATAACAGAGAAAACAATGAGTTGTCTTTGTTTAACCAGTTTCAAAGGTGAAGATGGGGACAGTTTGCCCCAGATGATGCTTTGATGGGAACCTCACTTTTGGGTCTACCGTATAAGCCTGTATTGGATTGGGGCCTATGGAGAGGAAGATGGAAAACTTAAGAGCTGCCTTGGGTGGCACACACACACACACACTAGTTACAACATTGTTTTTAACCTTAGGTTAATCCTGATTAAACAAACCTATCATCAAAGGATCACACCTGTGACCAGTTGCCCTGTTTTAGAGGTAAGGCCAGAGTATTTAATGTGCCCTTTCCTTCAAGCAACTGTAAACAGGCTCTCTAATTTTGAGGAAAAGCAGGTGCATAGAATGAAATACTTTACCTTTTATTTTATCAGTATGGAAGGGTAGTGTTTATGAAGGGCTTCTGAGACTGATGGGAGCAGGAGAGGAAAGTATCCTCAAACAGGGAGACCTGCCCTAGATGCTAGCACTAAAGGTACTTAAGGACCAGGTGATGGTGTTAAACCAGGTGATAAATTAAACCTGGTATTCCATTGGTTACAATGATAAAAGTTCCAGTTGATCCAATCAACGGAACAGCCTGCAGATGGAATTAATGTGTATGTGGCTGAGCACTCCACAGATACAACTACTCTTAATGTAGTTTTCAGGGTGATTCAGGGTGACACAGAATGTGACAAAGCCAGCCTTTAGAAATACAGGTGTAACTCGTTTTTGCCAGCTGAAGAGCCTAGAGCAACATAAAATAAAGTGTCTTGCTCAAGGATATAACATGTCATAGGGAAATGAACTCACAACCTTACAATCATGAGCTAAATACCCTACCCACTAAGCTATGGGCCTTCACAGATTGAATCTAGGTTGGTGTAAATTGAACAATTTTAAAGAAATGGAGGACAGTCTTGTTTGCTGTATTACAAGAAACAGGTAGAGAATATAACTGGATAAAGGGCCTATATCAGATAATGACTGAGGTGTAGCAAAAGGAGAGACAAGAAAGGGAATTGTCCCCTCCCAGGTGCATGTTTGAATAGTTATGAAATTCCCCTCTCCTATAATACCTGCTAATTAAAGTAGTATCTTTACTCCTGTGTCTTGTGACCCCTTCTTATGTCACTCGATAGTGGTGAGGGAATTATTGCTTACCTAGCAGAAAAAATTGTATTACATGGTTGCACTTAATATGTATGTATGTTATCAATCAGTTTCATTTCTGTATTTCTTGTCCATAGAGAAAGAGCCGGACTCTAACATAGATTCAAGGCTCCTTCATTGGAACTTTTATCAACATCATCTAGGTATTTGTGCATATGTGTGTGTGTGTGCAGTATTTGGTGTTAGTGTATGCGCAGATTTGTATGTTTGTTTTATGGATGCGTTTTTATGTCTAGATGCATGCATATGTATTTATGTGCTAAATTTTTGGAAAGTTTTACATATCTTTACAGTTCCATTGATGGCTTGAATCTTATGTATGTATGTATGTATGTATGTTATGTATGCATGCATATGTGTATGTATGTATGCATGCATGTGTGTCTTGGGGCTAGGGAAGAAGACATCTAAGGTATTACACAGTGGGATTGAACCCAAAGCAATGTGGTTGCAAAGTGAATGTCTTATCCACACAGCCGTGCCTGTGCCTACTATTGGCTAAGATATTCAAATTTATTCAATGTAACACTTTTTGGAATTGTTGGGATACTAGAATCTAAATGAACAAACAAATAGTCTCTTTGAAGTCACTCAATGTGTTAGAAACAGCAGCCAAATCTTCGCTGTAGCTCATCCTGCTGTCTTAAAAATGGGACAACACATTGGAAACTGTACTCTGTGTCTGAAAAAAGAAATTGGACAGTCATGGCTGGATCGCCTGGGATCAAAGTAGTATAAATAAGCAGGACTGATCCTAGGTTAAACAACACTGACATAATACTGATAAAAATATTTAGAAATCTGCTTTGTATTGTGTGTCTGACCCAAAATTGTTATAAATATGGCCTTAGTTAATAATAGCTTCGTTTTGTTTCAGTAAATAGCTTTCAGTTTGCTTTTATAGAAAAAAAAAAAAACCAAACAAACAAGAAACAAATAAAGTGTTTTGTGTATTATTTGCTAACCTCACTAATAAACTGTGCTGCCATTAATTGTGACAAGGAGTTGATGTGAGTTGACATGTTTCTTTGTATTACACAATAAAATGGGGAATGTGAATTGTTGCTAAAGAATATCAAACAGCAACACAGATCCTCTTTAACTATTTCTTCTTTTTCTTTTTTTCTGTTAATATTGAACTATAAAACTCAGCAAGGGTTTTGACAGCCTTCTTTTATCTTTTACTTGTTTCAGTTATTGGACTGTGGCCATGCTGGGGCAACACCTTGAATGGTTTAGTTCCATGGTTCCCAACCATTTATTGCCGGTGATCCCCTTTGCTTCCTGTTTTACTGTACTGGACCCTCTTAGCCATTTGAGGTTTTTAAAAATCCCATTTATATTTTTATAATCAAATATTATTAGGGGATTGTATTAAAATATGTTCGGGCAAGTGTAAAAATGTAAATCAGTGGACAGTATAATGCTTACCCATCGTAAGGTTGACAGTCGAATGAATGTAAGTATAATGAAGATATTGTACATAAATGGGTACATTCTGGAAAGGGACTACAATGGGAGACAACAATGGTGAAGTGAACTGTGTAAATGTTGTACAAGGCAAAGTTGTTAACATTGGATTGTTGGTGTGGTTGTAGAATAAGAAACATAAACTGAGCCTATGCAGTCACATGAAATCATGTAGAAATGAATGCAGCATTCCTTATATGGCGAACTGCATGTTGTTCTTCACTGTCTACAGCTCATGCAGCAGCAGGTGCTGTAGTATTTCTTGTATGATAAATAGCATGCTCTTCTTGACTCTATTCAGCGTGTGCTGAAGCTGGTAATGCAGTACTTCTGGCCAGGCAAATACTATGCTGCTCATCGCTGTACATGCAGTATTTTGTGATTGTCTAAATGAAGTCTCCTGTGATGGTTCATTTGCTCTCCTTCTTTTCAATTTCTCTGCTACTGCCGTTTTTCAACTAATGGAGGATCTCTTCTTTGGAGACATTATCTCAAGAAATATGATGTAATAAACTAAGATGACAATTCTACATTAATAATGAAATATGAATTAATAAAGGTAAATAATATCAATATCTTAGCAAATTTTAAGAAATACAAACAATGAATTAATAGGTTGTACATGCAATATTTCGGTTTGGAATGAACAGCAGAAGAATATTTGTATGGGCTTTGTCTATGCTTAGAAGGAAGACTTTGATAAATTTTGATGAACTGAGATGACACTGTTATGTTAATAATTAAATGTCAATAATAAAAAATTTATTAATATCAAAATTTAAAAAAGATGGGAAACGTTCACTGGGAAAGGTTTTATCCATGGTTGTCTGCATCGCATTCTTCCCTGTGTTATCACTTGGTTTGCACCTATTTGCCCGGAAACTGTTCCCTTTCTTGGTTCTACGCTGGAGGAGGCATGATGTAGTACCAAACAGGATTCAGCATGCCACAAAGATGTGAAGGCATCATACACTCTTGTGTGTGAAAAACTTGTTTTCATTATTGTCCTGACGAAGCCTACAGTGTAGTGGGTAATGTGTTGACATATAAAAACATTTTGCTTTTGATTTAGATATTTTTTCTAGATATTTTTATATTTCTCTCTGACTCAGCAATTTTATAAAATATATTTGTTGATATCCAAAAGTGAATTTTTAGTATAAGCAATACAAGCTATAAACTATAACTTTATCCTATTGTGATTTATTTTCCTTATACATATTTCTACATTCAAATGTATTCACTGCTATTTTTATAATAAACCTTTAAAAATGTTAGTATCCTATGCATCATTAATTCTATATCATATAGATTTCTGAGTACATTAACATCTTTTTTCTAACCAACACAGTCACAGGCATTTTATATTATACATTGTTTCTTAATCCACAAAGCATGTACACACACACACACACATATGTGTGTGGATGTGTAGATGTGTGTATGCATGTATACTCTATGCATTGATGTACTGAATGCCATTATTGTTTCTTAATCCACATATTATTGCTACCACTTAGACAACGCCGTTTGAAGTCTACATCAGTTGATCCATTTAATACAACCTACTTATATCATTTCAGTAGCTGTTTTTCCCAGTTTGAACAGAAGCAAGGTGTGGATCATGCAAGCAGTCATACGTATCCCAGAAACGTATTTGAGAGGAACTGTTGAGTCAACTGAAATCCTAGTCATGGCCAATGCCAGTGCTGCCTGACTGGTCCCCATGCCAGTGGCACGTAAAAAGCACCCACTACACTCTCAGAATGTTTGGTGTTAGGAACGGCATTTAGCTGTAGAAAACTTGCCTGATCAGATTGGAGCCTGGTGCAGCCTCCTGGCTTGCCAGTCCTCAATGAAACCGTCCAACCCATGCTGACATGGAAAGCGGATGTTAAACGATGATGATGATGATGATTTATATATATATATATATATATATATATTATCATCATCATCATCTTTTAACATCCATTTTCTGCACTGGCATGAGTTGGATGATTTGACCAGAGCTGGCAGGCTGGTGAGTTGTGCTAGGCTTCATTTTGACTTGGCCTGGTTTCTACAGCTGGATGCCCTTCCTTAATATCAACCACTTTACAGACTGTACCGAGTGCTTTGAATGTGGCACCAGCATGAGCATCTTTACATGGTATCAGCATGGGTGCTTTTTACATGACACTGGCACAGTGCTCTTGCAGGCCAATCCCTTTCATCGTTGGGAGCAACGTTGACACTTCTGCTGTGGAGGACAAGTCTTCTTGAGTACAGCAAAAAAATTAAAATATTTTGTGTATGGTAGATGTATAACAAATTTTTAACTACAAAATCTAATGTGGACCCCCCCCCTCCTCTTGAGTGCCATATGGACCCTGGTAGAGAACCACTGATAGTGTCATCAATATGGCTGTGGTGGTGTATAATTAGAGAAGCATTCTGTATTCTAAATCCACACACACACACGCTGTAAAGTGGTTGACATTAGAAACCGTAGAAACCAAACCAAATCAGACTGGAATCTGGTGCTGTTCTCCGGCTTGCCAGCTCTGGTCAGACTTGCTTACTCATACCAGCATGGAAAACGGACGTTAAAGGATGATGATGATGATGATGATGGACGGGTTTTGCATACATAATACAGTCATTTAGAAACCTTTAATCAAGTCAGGTTACCCATATTATCAGTGAACAAAAATCCCCTGTTAAAAACTTTAAAAACAACAAAACGCTCAAGGGAGATAACTCCAATAAAATCACATTGAAGGTTTTTAGACCTGCTCCAATTACTGTACTGTTTGTTTTTCCAGCTATCTCAACTATATTTGTTATTTCAGATTTAAACACTCCCAGAGTGAATTCTTATACACTAACTACACGAATAATCTTAATAAATCGAAGTTTTTCAAGATTTACTGTGTTATGTATATGTAAGACCCTACAGCAGCTGTAATTTCTTTTGACTATAGGCATACAGCCTGAAAGTTTGGTGGAAGGAGACAGGTCGATTACATCGATCTCAGTTTTTAATTTGCACTTCTTTTGTCGATCCTGAATGGACGAAAGGCAAAGTCGACCACGGCGGAATTTGAACTGTGATCATATGGAACCAGAAGAAATGCCCTTCGACGTTTTGTCCAACGCGCTAACGAGTCTTCCAGGTCGCCGTCTTTACCGTCGTTGTAATTTGAAGCCTGTCTGGGAGTAAAACAAACCTGTTTAGATCCCCTGATTGTAAATTATAGTGTCTAGTATATTGTCAGCTTTAGAGCGTTTTCTTAGGCAAAATAAATAAATGAGGAAATAAAGAGAAAATCCCATTTCGTTTTTCTAATGTTACGTAGGAAATTATTTTCATAGTAGGTCAGGAGAGAGACAAAATATATAAAGGAATATATAGGTATGTCAATCGATTGCAAATATAGCTTAATCGAAATGTATACATTGTTATTTTATTTACAACTATCAGAATTTGGACTAAGCGTTAAACCGTAGAAAGACAAACGTAAAAAACTAAAATATATGGATTTTTAAAAAGTAAAACATATTACGCAAATAGATGTATTAAAATATATCGATATGGTATAATCGATTAGGTTGTTTATATAATGTTCTATTGGAAATCACTCTTTGACAAAATAAATGAGTAACTAGTACATTCTTCGACTTAGTAATTAAATATCTTTATATTACGTAAAGTACAATTAATTCTGGTGGAGTTGTATTTGTTTTCGAAAACTTTGAAAACTTTTTAATAATTGTTTCTGTGTCCCAAGTGCGACCTCCTCTTTCGTCTGCACCCACCCGGGACGTTGACGTACTGAGGCGACATCTCGCGGCTAAGTCACAGCTGTCAACAAGTTGTTTAGTTTCAACAGTGAATGTTGTCAGGTTTTACTCGAAATTCCTTGTCACCGAATTATTGTTATACTTTTTTTTCCAAGTCCAGGGACATTTAAAATATATATATCCAAGTAAGTTAAAACTTTTCCACATATCTCCTTTGTTTGAACTTTCACTTATCCTTTTATTATCAGTTATCAGATCCCTACTCTTAAAAAAATACACAGAAAGTTTTTTTTTTTAAATCAAAACAAATCCGATTGAGAAAAAAGGAAACTTTCGGTTGTTTTCAGTCTCTTATGAATCGGACGTCGAAAGTAGAAAAAAAGTTTTGTTATCAAGTCAACTACGTTTGTAGTCCTTTCTTCTCTCATTCTTCCGATTACTTGCTGGAGGCATTTTCTTTGTTGCTCCAGTGACAACAATTATGACCTCAAAAGTCAGGAGCCACTAACTTCTGTCACTTTACCCCTTCAGGCTAAAATGACGCCCGCTTGATAATTTCATTTGTCATTTTTTTTTCATATACGGAAAGGAACAAAAAGTAAAAAACAATATCACGTATATTTAACTTACATTATTTTTAAAACTCAACTTTACTTTTCATTTCCTCCGGCAGGGTCAATAAAACAAAAGCACTTGTCAAGTACTGGGGTCAGTTTAACCGAAGTAACCCTTACCCTAAAATTTCTGGTTTTCTTCCTGTTAAGAATAGTTATTTCAAAGAATAGTTATTTCAAAGCTTAATCTACCCCGTTCTTTTAGCGCAAGTTATTTATTTAAGCAATCGATAATAACATTTTAAAGAAGCCACTCATTTACTTAATCAGTATTAGAAATTTCAATTAAACCAGTTATTTATGCAATCAATTGTATTATCTCAAATGAATTATTTATTTCATAGTGAAATTTCAATCCATTTGATGATTTATCAGATTTCTCTTTTATTCTCTTTCTGTTTAAATTTCTCTCTTTTCATATCCATTTCTATCAATCACTCTACTTTTCCACTTTCACACTTTATTCGTGTGTGTGTGTGTGACTAATTATGCTATTTTCGTTCTCTCTCTCTCTCACACACATACACACACACACACAAATATTATTGTGTATTACTCTATATCTCGTCATAAACATTGTGACAGGCCTGCGTCATTGGAAGTTGTCTACCTAGCAAAACATTTATGGGTTGTTAACTACTACCAACAAATAGTAGATGAAATAATTGGGGTTCGGTCGATAAAGTATCAGAACTGGGGTCGACGTAATCGACTGGTCCCTTCCCCCAAATTCTAGATCTGTATCTATAATGGAAAGAATTATTGTAATTCTACTCATATTTAGGATGCGTTATTGGGTTATAAACCAACCCTAATTCTTGACTTGTCTTTAACGACACTGGTAAAACAAAGTTGACACCGGTAGGTTTTGAACTCGGGAAAATACTGGATTACTATCGTCTGATTCCTAAACGATTCTACCAATCCACCGTTATTAAACCAGAGTATTAATTTTCGCTTATTATTCCAACATCGTTTTAATTAGGATCTGTTCACACGAACAAAACTGTATTAACACTTTTTTTTTTAATGAGGGAAAATAGATATAGTGAATTTTTAAAAGTTGAAAAACTTCATGTGGCTGGAAGAAATTTAACTAGAGATTTATTTTGCATTTGTTTTGGCAGTAGAGATGGACTATATGTAATCTGAACCTTTCCCCCCCCTTATTTATTAATTTTTTTTTACGGAATCCCACGTTTTAGGCGATGGAGATTCCGATTCTGAAAAAAAAAATTTTGAAAAATTTCAATTCCCCCCCCCCCCCCACCAAGCAGGCTATTTATATGCTAGAAATAACAGCCAAATCTCACAAAACTAGTGTTAGGGTTAGGTTTAGGGTTAGGGTCAGGGTTAGGGTCAAGGTTACGGTCAGGGTTTGAGTTAGGGTTAGGCTTACCCTGTGGATCTATATAAAAACCGGGGGGGGGGGGGGTCGAAATTTTGAAATTGAGATTTTTGAAAAATTTTTTTCCAGAATCGGATTCTCCATGGTCTGAAACAGGATTCCGTAAAAAAAAAAAAAAAATTTAAAAGTGGGGGTATACCCAGATTACATATACTCCATCTCCACCGTTTTGGTTTCCACACCGTCCACCTTGTGTGACACAAGGTGGCGATCCGGATCTTGCATTGCATTGGGATCGAAAATGCGAAGCTAACAACGATGCATTACTCATAATATTCTTTTCTACTCTAGGCACAAAGCCCGAATTTTTTGGGGAGGGGGCTAGTCGATTAAATCGATCCCAGCATGCAACTGGTACTTAATTTATCGATCTCGAAAGGATGAAAGGCAAAGTCGACCTCGGCGGAATTTGAACTCAGAAAGTCAAAGACAGACGAAATACCGCTAAGCATTTCGCTCGGCGTGCTAACGTTTCTGCCAGCTCGTCGCCTTGCATACTTATAATACTCATACTCATAATTGCGGGATCAGCAATTGAACCGTTTTAAGATATTATCAGTGGCGGATGCAAGGGTGTTGCTCTAGTTGCCCGGGCAACACCCTTTCTAGCCGAACCGACACCAAAAAAATCGGGACCAGAGTTTTCAAGGGAAATGAGAGTCAACTCATACTAGAACAGGAGTTGCCGGACCAACTAGGTGTTGCTCTACCTGCCCGCTACAGTGCAACACCCTCAAAAAAATCCTGGATCTTCCCCTGATTATCAAATAACATGATTGTGTTTTCCAATAACATTTCTAGTTTATCTTTAATAAATAAGTCAACAGACAAGCATCGATCTGCTAGAAATAGAGACCAAATCCCCTTCGACGGAGAACATTAGTTAATATAGTTATAAATACTCCTTTGGCTGGAAATGAAACGGGATGGTAAATTTGGCATACCTATGATCATAGAGATGTTCAGTTAGGTCTGACCTGGTGTTAAACAGCAACTTTTGTATATCTACTTTTCATTGATTTATCGTTTATTACACAAAATAATTTTAAATATATGCCATAGTTAATACTTAATTTTTCTTTTTCAAATTTTATTTGAGAAAATAAATCGATTGTTCAAATAAACTGAGCAGAGCTATTGTACCACCCGAATTAACACCTACAAACTCAAATATTTTCTCAATCGAAACCTATTTGTTGTACTTGACTTATTCTAATTAAAAATACATGTTGCCCGTGGGACCTCCGAGAGAAATTTTACAAGGTGGAGCAAGACTGCTGAAGAGGTAGGTAGGGCTGTGCTTTTCGGAAGTCTGAGGACGTAGGACCCAAATCGGCGTGAAATCCATCCAGTAAAGGAATCATAAAGATAGTGACATAACATGGCATTTTTAATTAGCACCCCCCATCCTTTTCTTTTTGTAGATATAACTTAAATGCATGGCTGGTGGATTGGGAGCAAATCGTTTGAGGGTCGGAAGAAATTTTCGGAAGTATTTCTTTCGGGCTCTTATCCTGTCGAGGTCAACTTTACCTTGCATCCTCTTGGGGCCAATTTAATTAACAATATATTATTTTACTTCATTATTATTATCATTATGTTGCGAATTTAAGTGGTAAGCTGGCAGAATCGTTAGCACACTGGACTTAAGGCTTAGCGGTACTTCATCCGTCTTTACGTTCAAATTCCGAAGAGGTCGACTTTGCAATTCATCCTCTCGAGATCGATGAAATAAGTATTAGTTACGCACTGAGGGTCGATGTAGTCACTAGCCCCCTCCCTCAAAATTTCAGGCCTTGTGCCTATAATAGAAAGGATTATTATTTTGCGATTTAAACACCGATGACCCTTTCCAGGAAAATCCTGGCTATTTTGATCCTAATGTACCGACCTTTCGCTTTCCGTTGATGAAACGATAATTAACAAACGAATATAATAAAGGAACCTAAATTATAGTTTAATTATAGTTTGTATGCGGAGCAATTCCGGATGTATGATGTAACTTAAATTTAAATCTAATTGAACGTAACTTAGATATAAATTTCAATCAACAGTGTCTCGGAAGAGTCAAATATACATATTATTATATCACATTATTTATTTTACTCGTTTCAATCATTAGTCTGCAGCATGGCCCTAAACACTTAATAGATTTTGGTGGCCCCATATATATGTGATTCAAAATCTTAACAATAATAAACCATAGAATGAAACAAAACTAACAGTAAGATGGAAAATAGTTATTTTGTATACTTCCACTTTATTTACATTTGAAAAGCTTTCAATTTCTTCTTAATAGCAGTCTTTCATCAGAGCCTCACTATGATACCATGCACACTTCGAAATTATATTTCCGATCATATAAACCACTTCGAATATTATTTTAACAAGTTTAAAGTGATTTCTTTTGTGTCGTAAACCATTTACCATTTCTGTGATCACCACACACACACACACACACATACTTCTCTTGATGCCCTGAGCACGTGCTTATTTTGCTTAATGGTTAATCCAGCGCTGGTCTACAGCCAAGTTGAAAGTACACTTGTTCATTTTACTAAGATAGGCAGGTCTCAGTAAAAAAAAAAAAAAAGCTAAAAATATACCCAAAAGCTGCTTATTTAATAACCTTTGTAAGATGATGCAATGAAGAGGGAACTGTGGAGGGGGGGGTCTTTAACTTTTGAGGAAGGGGAACAACAGATATTCACCGGCCCCCTCATTGGTTCTCTGGGCTCCAGACCTATGTACTTAGTGAACTAACTTCTTATTGGCCTTCAGTATACACAGACGAAGTATCCATTTTTAGATAGTCAACACAAATATATTTTATTTTGAAAGTTCATACTGTTTTCATGTAAATAGCGTGTTTTCTTTTTTCCTCTCTCATATTGAAAAATGTGGACTGAATCGATCGGCCTCATTAAGATCTGCTTACCTCTTCTCAAGATGATTAGCTTATGTATGACTAGACTCATATTTACTCGTGTTAAGGCAAAGAATTTGATACAAAATATCCGGGTCAGAATTGGGGGTGTATATGTATATATATATATATATATATATATATATATATATATATATATATATATATATATATAATAAAGTAAAGTTGTGGAATACCGTACGAGTGGAAATATATATGAAAGAAGGTTTGAAAATGCACTTATTTTTTAAAAATATTTATTTACTTAACCGGTTTCACTTTTTTAGAAAAAGATTATCAAAAGTCTTTGAGAATAATAAAAAATGTTAAAAAACAGTCTGAGTATTAAAATTCATATATACATTATTTGATGATAAAATATATTTAAAGTATATATATATATAGTTTAAGGTAAAAGAACCAAGGTTCATGAACACATCGATGAAAATCTACTGTCACATATAGAAAAATTAATAAGTAAAAGCACAATAAATAAGTATAATATAATACAAAGTAAATATAAGATAATGATAATAAAACGACTACTAAATATCTTACGATATTTACTTTGTATTATATTATACTTATTTATCGTGCATTTCCTTACTAATTTTTCTATATGTGACTGTATTTTCGTCGATAAGTTCATGAACTTTGGTTCTTTTCTCTAAAACTATATATTTATATATTTTATACTGTGAAGCTTAATTTAATTCTAATTTTAATAAATTGAATTTAATTGAGTTTTTACTTGTAAATTCGAATTTTTATCCCTAATATTATATATATATATGGAAAAAGAAAAACGTGAGAATAAAATATATTGTCGATTTGGTGTAACTACAGATGTGTGTCACTCACCGTTGACTTCGTTTCTTTATAACTTTTTTTGAAAAATGCATATTTGTTTTGAGGAAATTTTCTAGATACATTTTGGATGGTGTAAATTAGAGATTATATCGGAATTTGTGAAAAATATTTTTTCCGGAATAGTGGAGAGGAGTTTTCGATAATTTACATACTTCAATTTGTTTCCTCATACCTTTTTGAAAAATGGATGTTTTTTAATAAACTTTTCGACGATCATTCGATACTAGGCCGAAATATCGGCCTTTTCCGTAAAAAGTGTCTTCGACGATCTTTACCAAAGATCGGCCCTTTCCGTAACACCACAGTGGCTGCTTTCGAACCTGGGTTCTCACTCCTAAGGTATTTTTCGCTGTTCTGCTTGGAATCGAACTCGGAATCTTGGTGTTAGTAGCCCGCTCTCTTAACCACTATGCCATATGCCCGTTAGCTATTTATTTATAACCAGAAAATATAATTACTCCAATAATTGCTGTCTGACTGTCAATCTTGTATTCATTATATGAGTTGTACACCAACATGTGTTTACATTTTAATAAGTACCTCATTTACAGTGCAAAAAAAAAAATGCTATTACTTCATAAAGAGGTAAAGATTAGCGATAGGAAGGACATACGGCTTTAGATACGTCAGTGCATATTTATGTAACTCATGCTAGCATGAACAAATAATAAAAGAAGGGCGTAAAAGATCCGAACATTGAGGCCCTGTCATGTTTTTTGTATTTTATTTACCTTAGAAGGTAAGGCAAAGTCAATCCCAAATGGGATCGTAATGTAGAGATACGTAAACGAATGCTAAAAGGGATTTCGTCCGTACTCCTCACTGTCAATATGCTTAACATTACGTATGTATGTATGTGTGTGTGTTTGTAAAAATTGGTTAGCATAGTTATTGTT
The DNA here is from genome assembly GCF_046866305.1 of Octopus bimaculoides. Classification (NCBI taxonomy): domain Eukaryota; kingdom Metazoa; phylum Mollusca; class Cephalopoda; order Octopoda; family Octopodidae; genus Octopus; species Octopus bimaculoides. Next base: position 12,361,510 of record NC_142934.1, on the reverse strand, counting down.
AAAGTTGAGTTTTTCAAGAAATTTTTCTTCAAAATATCTGGATAATTTTTTTGTGTTTAACAATCAATATTCTTTTCTCGTTTAGATTTCAAGTAAATTTTTTCTCACACTAATGTCTAATTTGATAATTTTCAATTTCCACAAAAATGGGGTAAAATGAGTAACGAGTAACTTCTTTTCTTTAACTACATAATACATAAATATATCAGGAACAGAGCCACTCCAGTCGATGGTGAAAAGGCTGTAGAGGATATTTTATGTTGGTTTTCTTTTATTATATTTAGTCAAGTTTCATTAATTTCATATCATGTGCCATTTTTCCATAACCCTCTTTCATTTGACCTAGATATTTAAGATTTTTGTTGCATTTCTGATCATTCTGATGTCCGTGGATGAATATTGATGTGTTTAAGTCTTTTTTTTTAAAAGTAATTCTGGAAAATTGAAAAGGCAAATTTACCTCATCTTGGCTTAGTCATTTTCTCCAGTTAAATATATCTTTTATATGCTCAAGAGAACGGTGATAATTTTTCTGAAATAGTGTTCAGAATATGCTACAGTGTTTTTAATGAAGGGTATTTTGCTGAGCTGATATAGTTTTTTAAGGTAGTGAATATCTGTAAAGAAATATATTTTTTCTCACAATCAAAAATGCATTAAAACTCCTCATTGTTCCCCCTCCCCATATGATTATATTGAACTGTGAGAATGAGTACTCAACACTGTATTGCTGGATAAATATTCTTTATCTGTGGGTTAACAAGCCTACCATTGGTTTCATGCTGAAATAAAAAAAATTCTCAGCTGTTATCAAGCCTGCTGCATGAGACATTGCTATTCATCTCCTGTAAGGTAGGCTGTGTGTTTGAGGGGGGAAAAAACCCCACTAAATTTTGTCTGAGTTTCCAAATATTTTATTTACCCACCTTGCTGATGTACATTCAATAAATTAATATTACGAAAGTGATACAAGACATTATGAGTCGTTTTGGTATGTTTGTTGATTGACACTACTAGTTAAGACTTGTGAATAGTAGAGGAAGATGAAAGAGATAAAGACTATCTGACAGGTAGTGGGTAGGAATATAACTGACTCATACAAATTTCGAAGTAGCTTTCTCTAATTGAACATGCTCACTTTTAAGTAATTGATGGCCCATAAAGTTCTAGATTCCTTTTGGGGAAAAATCTTACAGACTTGCTCTGAAGTTGCCACCTCAACCATAATTAAGCCAGTGCTGATTGGTGAAACTATATTCATGCAGGCATTAATATCTTTGACCCTTTTCTTTTTATGGAAATGTATTAGGTTGTGGTTCTAGACTGGGAAAATCTGAGTACTCCGGTTCGAATCTCAGCCAGGTTCTTACTACACATTCAGTAGGATTCCACACAGTTTCCGTCTGTCAAAAATTCACTCACAAAGCTTTTGTTGATCTGAAGATATGGTAGAAGATCAAAAGGAAGCGAAATCAGACATGAAACTGTGTGAATGTGAAGTAGACTTATTTTTAGTGAGTCCCATCTGTTGCCAACATTCAGATCAGCATTCTAGTTTCAGGGTCATTCAATATTATGACATGTTGCTTCCTGTGCAGCAAACCATGTCCTGTTGATTCTCTCTCTCTCTCTCTCTCTCTCTCTCTCTCTCTATATATATATATATATATATATATATATATATATATATATATATATATATATATATATATATATATCTACCAACCAGTCTCGAACTTTCTACAAAGCACTGCTCTTGCTTCTTTGATGAAACTATTAAGGGACATACATATATATATAAATATATATTATATATATATAAAGGTGGTAAGGGTACAGGCATAACATAAGGGCTAAGTTGATTGCTTTGCAATCTCAAGGACACTGGTTCAAATCCACTTCACAGGACTTGGGCAAGTATCTCCTATCACAGCAGTCTTGCCATCTGCTTGATAACCTCACTTGTGATGATGGCACAAATGAAGCAGTTGGCATTAGGAAGAGCATCTATTTATAGAAACTATGCCAAAACAGATAGTAAAACTGGGTGCAGTCCTATAGGTCACCAGCTGCAGTCAAACCGTCAATGCAATGACAGCATAGAAAGTGAACATTAAATGATGATGACGATGAGGATAATATATCTATCTTCTTTTATTTGTTACACTAGACTGCAGCCATGCTGGGGCACTGCTTTGGATTTTAAGTTGAACGAATTGACCCCAGTACTTTCTTTGTCAAGCTTGATGTCTATTCTATTGGTCTCTTTTGCCAATTCAGAAACATCTTGAGGTTATATCCATTCTCACATCTGTTATATCCACACTAAAGATATTTGTAACTCTTGCAAGGAATAAGAAGCTATAGAGCATAGGTTCTCAAAGTAGGCACTGCTGCCCTCTGGCGGGTGTTGAGATGGTCCAGGTGGGTGCTGGTGCCGCGGGGGGGGGGGGTTAGAGAAAAAGGAGGCGTTGGGAGGAAGGCAGTGAATTGGGGGATGCCATGAATTTATTATTATTATAGTATTGTATACAAATTATATAATATTATAATATTCTTTTCTACTCTCGGCACAAAGCTTGAAATTTTGGGGAAAAGGGCTAGTTGATTAGATCGACCCCAGCATGCAATTGGTATTTAATCTACCGAACCCGAAAGGATGAAAGGCAAAGTCGAGCTCGCTGGAATTTGAACTCGGAATGTAAAGACAGATGAAATACTGCTAAGCATTTCGCCCGGTGTGCTAACGTTTCTGTCTGCTCTCCGCCTTTGTAGTGACTTGATAATGCATGATTAATTAAAGACGATGTGAATGAAAAAGCATTACCTTCGACAAAATAATCTGAATGTTAAAGGGGTGAACCTCTAGCATTTAAATTAACCATATCTGGGCAAAATATTCTACCTGTTTTCTGCTGAAACTGGTCAGATCCAGCCTCTTGCACCTGCCTTCCTTACAATGTCATTCTAAAACTAAACAGTTAAATCATCAAAATCTTGAAGCTCCAAAATAATGTATGATTGCCTCAAAATAATATGAATAAATAAGCATTACATTTGACAGAGTAATCCGAATGCTAAAGAGTTAATATTTAAACTGGCCAGATCCAGGATCCAACCTCTTACACCTATCCTACAATGTTCTAGGAAATAAACAATCACATCATCGAAATCTCGAAGCTGTGAGATAATGCAAGATTAATTCAGAACAACATGAATAAATAAGCATTACATTTGACAGAGTAGTCTGAATGCTAAAGGGTTGATTTAGCAAAATGATTTGTCCCACTACTGTGCTTTCCTCATATAAAGCAATTCATGCCTGAATTTGTTCCTATCTTTCTTGAATGCTCCATTGTACCATATACTCATGACACACTCTCTTTCTTTTTCTCAACAACATACATTACACCAATGCATGATTTCATTTCTCTTTTCTCTTCTCCAAATCTCTTTCATGTGTTCATTGTTGGCATTCCAACTGTCACGTGTTTACAGATAATACCGACATCAATTTCTCCTTCACTCATTGCATGTAGACACTTTGCACAATGCATGAAAAGAAATCGTGAAAATATCCCACAATGGGGTCATGATTACATAGTCTTTTTGAATAGCACTAAGTCACATTGATACACATATAAGGTAAACAATCTTACACCACAACCTACTTTCACATAAACATGCAATTAAACCAATAGCAAATGGTGGTTACTGTCACAGCTTGTTTATGAGGTTCAGTTTAGCATTGAGCTGTATTTTCAGACTTACTTCCATTATTAATTATCTTCATTTATGGGGAATTTTCTAGAATATAGAGATGTGTAGATTTTATTTGAGCTTTTTCAAAATTCATGGTGTTCCCCAGCCAACAGTTTATACAAGGGAGATAATCATTCAGCCATAGTGACTATGCCAAAACAAACAATTTGAGCCTGGTGCAGCTCTCTGGCTTGCCAGCTCTTGTCAAACCATCCAACCCATGCCAGCATGGAAAGCAGGCATTAAATTATAAGAGTAATGATAATAATAGTATTTGCTCTGAGGTACATTGTTAAATGACTTATTTACTGTAGTACTTTGTTTGGCATAAAAGACACATGAACATATTAGACACAGCCCAATTTCAGTAGCATATATTCTAGAAAAAAGTTTTAGCACATTGAAGCATGTACAAGTAATGTTGGTCCAACTTTACATGTAGGACTTGTGGTGGTGTTTTTGAGACATTTTTCGGGGGATAAAAAGGGTACATATTATATCCCATCAAATATGGTTCTTTGTTTGACAGTGTAACTTGTTCCGTTTTATAATGACAGCTATTAGAAATTGTTTCAGATTTAGAAAAATAGTATTCTCAACCAATAAAGAAGAAGGTTTATAATTATGGTCTTTAAGTGTTAATTAGTCTCATTACAAATTTAATAACTGTTAGCAATAACTGCAGTAGAAAAATGTGCTGGAACTTGAAATTACTTAATTGAAAGTGATTAAGAAAAGTAGTTTAAATATAATTTAAATAGTTAAACATAGGTGCAGGCATGACTTTGTGGTAAGAAGTTTGCTTTCCAACCAAATGGTTCTGGGTTCAGTCCTGCTGTGTGGCACCTTGGACAAGTGTTTTACATTATAGTCTCATACCAACCAAAGCCTTGCGAGTAGTAGATTGAAGCTGAAAGAAGGCTATCGTGTATCTGTCTATATATGTATACTATGTGTGTATGCGTATCTTTGTTTGTCCCCACTTCACTGCTTCTGTGACACAGGAAATATTGTGTTTGGTTTTCTTCGCTCTGTCTTGTTGTTCAGAGATGATTTTAGCCACCTTGTGACAGCATGGCTGTGTGGGTAAAACAGCCTACTTTGCAGCCACTTGGTTTCAGGTTCAGTTCCACTATGTGGCACCTTGGTATAATAGAAGCGTTTTCTTATAACTCTGAGCTGATCAATGTCTTGTGAATGAGTTTGGTAGACTGAAACTGCGTGGGAGCCCTCTATGCGTGTGTGTGTGTGTGCATGCATGCATGTGTGTGTGTGTGTGTCTTTATGTATGTTCCCCGCTACTCCTCGACAACTGGTGTTCATTCGTTTACATCCCTGTAAATAAGCAGATAGACAAAAGGGATTAACAGAATAAGTACCTGACTTGAAACAGGTACTGGGGTTGATTTGTTTGACTAAATCCTTAATCCTTCAAGTCTGTGTCAAAGACAGAAATTAATAAAAGATAGAAGATAAAAAAATTAAATAAACAACCTTTAGACTTTTGATCTTAAATCAGTATCTCCGATGAGGAAAGGAAACAAAAAAAAAAACATTACTATCTTGTTTGAAATTTATAACAATTTTTTTTCTTTTATTTATCTCATATTCACCGAGATAAATAAAAATTCATGTGAATGTGCAAAATGGTTTTTCTTTTTAATTTTTCATTCAACGTCAGCATGTTCTGAACGCCAGTTCAATCGATAGTGGACAATTATTTTTGTTATGTGTTACTACGTATGCCAGTCTATAACTACTTAACCATGTGACTTTAAGAATAAAGTTACTTTTGTAACCTGTGGCCATTGATTGAGATGTATACATTGACCCTTAGTATTCAAATTTTTCTGTCAAATGTAAAGTGTATTTGCTCACATTGTTTTGAATTAATTAGGCATTATCTCTTCGCTTTGAGAGTTCAATAATGTGATTATTGCATTTTTAGACTAGCATTGTAGGATGGGTGTGAAAGATAAGATCTGGTTGGTCTGAACTAAAACAGATAAAATATTTGGGTCAGATATGGCCGGTTTTACTGCTACAGGGTTAAAGACAAAAAGAAGTCTATATCTGTCAAATGAATGATCGTGATATGGCTACCACCACAGATATGAATAAAGCTGAATGAATAAAGATCAAAGAGGTAATTAGTGAGTATTTTGGGTGAATGATTTGATCTTACAGATTAAGCTTATATAAATTTTGTAACTGAATTTCATGAAGAATTAGAATGGTTTTTCTTTTGAGTTTGTCTTATGTTCAGGACGCTGAATAAATTAACATAAATTAAATCTTTTATCTTCATTTGTTTCAGTCATTGGACTGTGGCCATGATGGAGCGCCACCTTGCAGAGTTTTAGTTGAATGGATTGACCCTAGTACTTATATTTTTAACCCTGTAACTTACTGTATTGGTCAATTTTGATCAAACTGCTAAGCGATGCAGACATCAACAAACCAACACTGGTTGACAACCAGTGATGGGGAACAAACACAGACATACACATACATATTTCTGTATGTGTGTGTGTATATATACATTCATACATACATGCTTACATACATACATACATACATACATACATAATGCAATGGGCTTCTTTCAGTTTCTGTCTTCCAAATCCACACAGAAGGCTTTGGTCAGCCTAGGGTTATAACAGAAGACACTTACCCAGAACCATGGTGGTTGAGAAGCAAACTTCTTACCACACACTTATTCTTGTGTCTGCTTGTGTTTTGCTTTTTGTGTCACTGGCACCTGTACCAGTGACATGTGAAAGGCACTCGTGTTGGTGGCACATAAAATGCATCCATACTGGTGACACATTAATGCAGTCATGCCAGTAACAAGTAAAGGGCACCTGTGCTGGTGACACATAAAAAAGGCACCTGTGCCAGTGATACATAAAAGGTACCCATGCTAGTAACATGTAAAAGCCACCTGTGCCAGTGACACATAAAAAGGCACCCACTATACTCTTGGAGTGATTAGCATTAGGAAGGACATCCAGCCATAGAAACCATACCACAACAGACTGGAACCTGGTACAGCTCTCCAGCTTACTTCTTTCAGTGAAACATCTAACCCATGCCAGTATGGAAAGCAGATGCTAAATGACGACGACTACTACTACTACTACTACTACTACTACTACTACTACTACTACTACTACTACTACTACTACTACTACTATTATTATTATTATTATTCTGTACATTTGAGTATTAGATTTCACATCCCATGGATTCTGAATCAAAGTTTCCAAGTTGAATTTCAATATAACATTTGTTTCATTATGCAGGTGACAACACATTTAACCTGACTGACAAGTTTCCTATTATGCAGGAAGGCATCAAGCATCTGTGATTTAGCAACAGTGTATTTAAGGTCATAGTTAGTTTAAGAACTTCCATTTCAATAAACATATAGGTTAAAGAAGAACATCTCCCATAAACAATATTGAAAACCTGTTGTTTGACATAACATTCATTTGTAGTATTTATTTTTATCCTTTCTTTTTTCTACAATATTTGATACAGTTGCAAACTAAGTTAAACATTTCTTTGTATAGAGATAATACTGTATATGATGGCATATAAAAGATACAATATATATCAATATATATATATATATATATATAGATTACTGGAACTTTGACTACCATGAGAAAACTTGGGGTGAATACTGAAGTGGTTTCCCGAATCCTTCTCCAGACAGGTAGGATTTGAACTCAGAATGAAGAAAGCTGAAAGATATACCTTAAAGCACTTCTGCTGAAATGTCAGTAATTCTGCCACTCCTCCACCCATAGAGCAAGCTGAAATGAAGTGTTTTGCTCAAGAACACAACACACCATCCAGTCTGGGAATTGAACTCATGATCTAGCAATCGGGGAGTGTACATATGTATGTATGTATGTTTGTATACATATATGCATGTACATATTTATGTATGTAAACAGTGGGCTTCTTTCAGTTTCTGTCTACCAAATCCACTCACAAGGATTCGGTTGGCCCAACGCTATATTAGAAGACACATGCCCAAGGTGCCACGCAGTGGGACTGAACCCAAAACCTTGTGGTTGGGAAGCAAACTTTTTTAACAACACAGCTACATCTGCACGTACATTAATTTATTCTTAACACAAGTTTAACCACAAATATATTTTACTAAATTCTGTATCATTTTCAAAATTAGTTGAAACAAAGTGTATTTCAACAAAAACATGATAACAAAATGCCTTAATAACTATCAAATTTCTGTTATTACTTTCTCTTGTGTATTTATCTATTTCTGGCACCTGTGCCAGTGGAGCACTAACAGCACTGTCCGAGCGTGTTCATTGCCAGAGCAGCTGTCTGGCTTCCATGCTAGTGGCCCATAAATAGCACCATTTGAGCATAATCGTTACCAGAGTCGGCTTGTAGCACTTGTGGTCATGGCACATTAGAAAATCATTCGAGCGAGGTCATTGCCAGTGCCACTGGACTGGCCCCCGTGCAGGTGGCATCTAAAAAACACCTTTTTGAGCATGGCCGTTGCCAGTACTGTGTGACTGGCTCTCGTGCCGGTGGCACATAAAGCACCTACTACACTCTCAGAGTGGTTGGTGTTAGGAAGGGCATCCAGCTGTAGAAACTCTGCCAGATCAGATTGGAGGCTGGTGTAGCCATCTGGTTCACCAGTCCTCAGTCAAATCGTCCAACCCATGCTAGCATGGAAAGCGGACGTTAAATGATGATGATGATGATGATTTACTTTTTTTCCTTTTTGTTATTTTTACTAATCCTTAATAGACAAGGATATCTTCAGCACAGGAAACTGAAAAAAAAAACTTGTTTTTATTTTCCTTATAATTTGTCATTGGTTTTAACTGGATGTATAAGTCAAGAATAGAAGTTTTAGTCTAGTTTTTATTGTTTGACTAAACCTATTGGCAGTTTTTCAAATAGTTTACATGCCTTCTCCTTCAGGATTTTTATACAAAATTTGAATAGCAAACTATGTCAAAAGAAGTATTTATGATTGTAAAACTAGAAACTGTAAATATATGTGTGTGTATACATACACACATTCATGCCTATATATATATATATATATATATATATATATAAATATACACACACACACACACACACACACACACACACACACACACACACACACACACATATACATATATAAAAACACAAAAAAAAAACTGGTCTTGCAAGATTTAAAAGAGAGAATTTTATGTGACAATAGATTAACATACATATTATTTACCCAACATATCTCAAATATTGCTTGAAATGGACATGAAAAGATACCAGTGATATCTAGAAAACTGTTTTTTCCTTTTCTTTTCTCTCTAAATTAGACAAGATATTTTAATTCAAAACACGTTAAATTTATAAATGTTTATTATAGAAATGTGTTTCACACCCTAACTACTAGGTGCATGGCTTATTGGTTAGAGTATTGCACTCATGAACCATAAGATAGTGGTTTCAATTCCTAGACGAAGTGGTGCATTGTGCTATGCTTTTTTTTTTTTTTTATTAAAACCTTTCATTTCATGTTACTCTTGTTCTTGTCCACCTAGCTGTAGATTAGTCCCAGTGGGAGCATCTGAGCTTAGCCATACTAGTTTGCAAAACACTTGTAAGTTATGAAGTATATTTACTCATGAGCAGGCCTCACAGAGGGGTGGCTGAGTTCCTCTTGAGCGTTTGGCCTCATGGAGGCAAAGTGGCCAAGTTCCTTTCGAGTGTTGGGCCTCATGGAGACAATGACCAAGACTCGGTAGGTGTCATCTTCAGACTTGCCTGTTCTTGTGAAACTGTCCAACCCATGCCAGCATGGAAAATGGGCATTAAAATGATGATGATGATGACAACGATCATGATCATCATCATCATGATCATCATCAGTATTTTTCTTGGGCAAGTGTCTTCCACTATAACCCTGGGCTAACTAGGCTTTGATGTAAACTGAAAGAAGCCCACCATGTGTGTGTGTGTGTGTGTGTATGTTACTATCTCCTGATATACAAGCAGTGTCATCTGCTTACAATTTTCTGAGAAAATATATGTCTGGTCATGGAGAGGGTCAGCAGCAGGTGTTGTAAGTTTTTAAAACTCTTCTACTTGATACAAAGATAACTGTTTGTGTCTGTATCATATCAAAACTTTTTGAACTCATGGCATGAGAATAGCTGTTGGATATTTGATTACAGAATATGGATCTTTTTTGAAATATGAAAAGAAAAGAGCAAAGTTCTTTCAATGAGGCTGTCCAGTTAAACAATACTGTATAGATATTGCATTTCAATACTGGAAATACCAGCTCTTAAAAACCTATGCACATGTTTTGTTTTGTTTCCTGCTTATATCAGCTATTGCATAGTTCATAGACTCTTTCTAAAACATTCATTTTATTGTCGTTATTACATCATTAAAACATTACAGATCTTAGCTTGAATAAATAAGGGCAAATTTCTTGACAATGACCAATTTGTTTGTTTACACACATCCTTTTTATTTTTTTCTTTATCTTCCTTATGTCTGCCTAAAATAACACTTTGTTCAAACAATCCACTTCATATGTTGCGTGAATCATGTGCTTATAATTTAGCCACACCTTTCTTTGTATATGCATCAATAAATATATAGTGGAAAGTATTTTATTTCTTATACCTTATTTTAATGTTAATCTACTTCTGGTCCTTAATCATTTATTATATTTTAAAATTATAACCTTCGCTTGATTACCTGTTAATAAAAATAAAAGAAAAAAGAAAAAAACGTACATGCTATTCAAGACTATTTTTCTCGGTCTTATCTAGCCTTACCCTACTTTAAAATAGTTTGTATTAGTTGTAAAGTAGGAAATTTGCATAGATTTTTTATAACTGGTTCTAATGCCAAGAAGTTAAGGAAATATGAGAATTATTTTTATTCTTTATATAGACGAAGGTGAGTGAGGATGAACTATAATTCTTGTCTTGATTTCTGAACTTTGCTGTGAACATTTTTTGATATTCAGCTACCATGTTAATTATTCTATTGCAGTTTTTCTCAACTAGAGTTCTTACAAGATTTTGTTGTTAGCATTCATGTGCAATAAATTAGTTACACTTCTACAATACCCATAATATTTTAACAATTTCTTTTTTTTACAATCCCTAATAATACTCTTTTACTCTTTTACTTGTTTCAGTCATTTGACTGCGGCCATGCTAGAGCATCGCCTTTTAGTCGAGCAAATTGACCCCAGGACTTATTCTTTGGAAGCCTAGTACTTATTCTTTGAGTCTCTTTTGCCGAACCGCTAAGTTACGGGGGACGTAAACACATCACCATTGGTTGTCAAACAATGCTGGGGGGGACAAACACAGACACAAACATATACACACATACATATATATACATACATATATACGATGGGCTTCTTTCAGTTTCCGTCTACCAAATCCACTCACAAGGCTTCGGTCGGCCCGAGGCTATAGTAGAAGACACTTGCCCAAGGTGCCATGCAGTGGGAATGAACCCAGAACCATATGGTTGGTAAGCAAGCTACTTACCACACAGCCACTCCTACACCTATACTTAATTATAAAAATACAATGGGGTTTTTAAAACACCAATTAGGGTCCATCTAAGTAAAACAGTAATCAAAGGGGTCCATAGGTAAAAAATAGTTGAATACTGTTCTATTGCATTATAAGTAAATTCCATTGTAGGTAAAATATCAAAATACTCATTTACTTTATGTAGTTGTTTTTGAAGGAGTTTTAAAGATTTATGTTCCGGGTTCAGTCCCACTGCGTGGCACCTTGGGCAAGTGTCTTCTACTATAGCCTCGGGCCGACCAAAGCCTTGTGAGTGGATTTGGTAGATGGAAACTGAAAGAAGCCCGTCGTATATATGTATATATATGTATGTGTTTTTGTGTCTTTGTTTGTCCCCCCAACTTCACTTGACAACTGATGCTGGTGTGTTTATGTCCCCGTAACTTAGCGGTTCGGCAAAAGAGACTGATAGAAAAAGTACTAGGCTTACAAAGAATAAGTCCTGGGGTCGATTTGCTCGACTAAAGGCGGTGCTCCAGCATGGCCACAGTCAAATGACTGAAACAAGTAAAAGAAAGCTATGTAGCTTTCAGTTACTTATTATTCTTTATACAAGCTATCTTGTAGCTTATTCTGTATAAAGCATGCACCTTCTATTATGCATTTCTTGTCTGCTGTGCCAACATAAATGCAACATTGACTGAAATTCTGTTTAGCTAGATTTCACCATTAATCTGCCATTTCCTGAAATTATTTTCATTCTCATTTACAAGAGAAATTCGTCAGGTAGACTAGAATGCCTGTTATAATACATGTTACAACAGAAAGTGTCAATGTTCTTTTTGCTTTGCTCTACTACTTTTCTCACTACCTTTCTCCATTTTTCTTTTTATTCTTCCTCACTATGGCTTTTCTCTGGAGATTTTTCTTGCCTTTGTTTCCACAGATTTTCATCTCTTTTGAACATTGCCTCAGCAGCTCTGGCTTTTCTTTTCTCTTTTTGTCTATGGCTTTTCTTTACACATTTTCCTACTCCACAACCTGATCTGCAGGTCAGACTGTGGAACACGGAGATCAGTGTCACAAGCAATTTCTCATTCATTAACTTCAGCAAGTCGTTTTGCAGTTTACAATTCACAGGCCATGCAACTTTCTATTATATCTCTTTTGTCCACATTCTTTGTCTATTGCAATGACACAAATTCAAACATGAATGTGACTTTTCATTCTGCTAGTCTCACCATTCGGTATTAGCTTAGCTGAACAAATTTACCAGTTCCCAACCACTGTCTTAATGGTGTTATAGGTCCTTGGCAAAATCAATGCAATGGTCATGGTTGTGTTTATTTCTTGACAGCAAATAACATACATAGATCAGAATTGGGCCCCTACCTGTGAGACTGCCATTCAAGTCAGTACACTGGACCCTGTCGTATTTATTTATTGACAGCAAGTAACACCATACATAGATTAGAGTTGGATCCCTGGACCTGTATGCAGAGCTGAATGCCCTTCCTAATGCCAACCACTTTACAGAGTGGAACAGGTGCTGTTATTTGGTATTGTTAATCTATTTGTTGAAAAACAACAAAATTATTTACTCACAGTAGGACTCCATACATAAACTAGAGTGAAATTTATTGATGATATTGATTTGAGTAGGAACCTGTGAAGTTATGACCAGCTGTTATTGTTCTCAACTTCATTGGTTGAACGAATCATTAAGGGTGAAACCCGAGGTCCCAGTCAGATCAATAATGTGTGTATGTGTGTGGGTTTATCTGTGTGTAAACATAATTATGTGTCTTGTTTTATCTACAGCAACACATGCAATGTTTTACATCGAGTTAGCATATTCTACAGATATTGCTAAGCTTTAAATTAGAATATGCTTAATTAATAAACGAGATCCATTCAGAATTCTATTTTGTGTATACTTATAAATATTGATAAAAATCTATATTTATTCAATTTCTTCATACTTACCAACCAATTACAATATATTTGTTTTGTTATTAACATAGTTGTATTAATTTTATACATTATTTCAATAATATCAATATTTAATTGTTTGTATTCTTTATGGTTGTTATATAATTATTTTAACAAGTTTCTAATATAAAACAGATTAAAGGCAGTGGTGAATTGGCAATATTGTTAGCACACGGGGCAAAATGCTTTGCAGCATTTTGTCCATCTTTACGTTGTGAGTTCAAATTCTGCTGAGGTTGAATTTGAATGGGTATTAATAGAGGGAGGAGATATTAGATGCTGTGGAAATACCAAAGGAAAAAAATGGAAAAAGCTTCATTAATTGCCTTTTTTACTCTAGGCACAAGACCCGAAATTTGGGGGGAGGCGGGGCATTCGATTAGATCGACCCAGCACGCAACTGGTACTTAATTTATTGACTCCAAAAGGATGAAAAGCAAAGTTGACCTTGGTGGAATTTGAACTCACAACGTAAAGGCTGACGAAATGCCACTTAGCATTTCATCCAGTGTGCTAACGATTCTGCCAGCTCGCCGCCTTTGGTTTATTCTTAAGTTGGAACTTGTATAGAAATAGAGATGTTTCTTTCGGGGGGAACAATTTAAGTAAATAAATGACTGCGAAACAGTCTTAATTTAATAAATCATAAACATGAAATACTTTTCTTACCCACAAAAGAAGCTGACAAGGCAGATAAGAGAATCTCTCTTTTTCTCTCTCTCTCTCTTCCCCTTCCTCCCTCTCTCAACAATGATGAAGAATCACAAGGTAGAATTCAGTTTTTATCCTCCTCATTTATGATATCACAGCACTTCCTTTTTCCATTTGAATATAGAATTTAAATCTGTTAGACCAGATGGTGACTTATTTTTGCTAGTTTTTATAATACCGTTTGTAGTTTATTTCTAGGGTAACATTTGTAGGTTATTCATATTTAGATATTTTACAGTTGTATTTTTGTAAGAGTTGAATGAAACTGTACAATAAACCAAATGACCTACTGTAGAAATTAGTATTTATAAAACTGAGTCAGTTAATGAATCATTCCTCTTTTTATTTTGTTTCCTCTTGAAATATTTGCTGACAGTTGTGGGGTTTTTTTTGGGGGGGGGAGGGAGGGAGGTTACCCATTTTAAATACACACACAGTATGAATGAAAACAAAAAAAAAATAGAGTTAATTGATCTTCTGTCAGTGTCAGTGATGGTAATTATTGTTGTTTGATTAACTAAATTGTCTATTTACAATTGAGAGCCAGTCATCACTGCAAACGAGTGTGGCTTGGTATCATGTACCATGTGTACCATGCTGTTGCAGTTAAGCAGATAGAGACAAAATAGAATAAGACGCCATATCTGAAGACCCTATTAGGGTCTTTGATAGATTTTGAATTTGTTTTTCATTCACAAAATGATGGCATGTTTTGGTTAATGTTTTTATAAGAATTTAGAATTCTCTTTTCAGTTTGAGAATAGAATAGAAAAGATGTCAGTTCTGTGATGTTTAAAAATATTCCACATGTTAATTGTTACATGTACCAGTAACAGGCCATAGTGGTTAATGTGTTAAAGGTAATGTTTTGCTAAAGCAGGGTGACTTAATAACAATGAAAAGATAATCAAACAATCAATTAGTTAATTGGTTAAATGGTTAACTAATTGACTAATGATAATAAAAGGAGTGAAATGGAGCCAATGTATGTAATCATTTTTAGCATGCAACAAAATCTGTTTCAATATATTAGTCCACATCAAGAATCTTGCAAACCAAATACAAAAAGGAAAAATTGTACCCTTTAATATTCATCTAATGTATCTCAAGCAATCTTGTAAACTCAGTAAAATGTTTTTTCAATCCAAAACGTATTTTATGATATTATAACAATTAGCTATAAAGCGGTGAGCTGGCAGAATCGTTAGCATGCTGCGCGAAATACTTATCGGTATTTTATCTGTCGCTACGTCCTGAGTTCAAATTCTGCTGAGGATGACTTTGCCTAGTCCCCTCACCCCAAAATTTCAGACCTTGTGCCTACAGTAGAAAGGATTATAACAATTAGCTACCATATGTTATCTTTTACTTGTTTCAGTTATCAGACTGTGACCATGCTGGGGCACTGTCTTGAAGAATTTTGGCCAAACAAATCAAACTTAGTATTTTCTTTTAAAGCCTGGCACTTTTTCTAGTGTTTTTTTTTTTTTTGCTGAACTGCTAAGTTACAGGGACATAAACACACCTACACCAGTTGTTTAGTGGTGGTGGGGGACAAATACAGACAAAATATACCTGCACACACACACACACACACACACACACAGAGTTTCTGTTTCTGTCTACCAAAGCCACTCACAAGGCTTTGACCAGCCTGAGGCTATCATAGAAGAAACTTGCCCAAGGTTGCATGTAGTTGGACTGAAACCGGAACCATGTGGTTGGGAAGCAAACTTCTTACCTCACAGCTATGCCTGCATCTATGTGAAATGCTAATACGTTTCTCATTAGAATATCATACTAATTAGTGAACCTGTTTGGTAGTTTGGCTGATTTTGTTGGTATTTTTAATTCCCATAGTAAAAGAATTTTTTAAACCTATTTTAAACATAATTACACAATTACCATATTCCTTGACCTTACTGGAACATGTAAACCTGCAGTTCAACAACTAAGGTGGATTTTTGTTTTATTTTAGAAGACTAAATTCTTTAAATGAATTATCCTCATTTGTTTGACTGAGAAAATAATAAGTTTGAGTAAGTCTTTGATTTTTTTCCTTTAAAATCCAAATAGGCTCAAGCGCATGGCCGTGTGGTTAAGAAACTTGCTTTGCAACCACATGATTAGATAAAAAATGTATGGAAGCCCATCATGGTTTCTGATCATCAGCTGATAAACCAAGCCTGGTTTTCTTTTGAAATATTCACCATTTGAATATTTTTTTAAATTTAAAATGAAAGTTTGACGAAAATGCTTATTTTTATGTCCTTCTGTTTGAAAACCTTTGTGAACAACATATGCTAAAACAGTTGCTTTAACCCTTTAGCATTTAAACCAGCTATATCTGGCTCAAACATTATGCTTGTTTTATGTACAGACTGGCCATGTTTAGCCTCTCACACCTACCCTACAATGTCATAATAAAAATAAGAAATAAGCAAGCACATCATTGAAATTTCAGCACAAAAAAACAATGCATGATTAATTCAAAACAATGTGAATAAATAAGCATTAAATCTGACAGAACAATCTGAATGCCAAAGGGTTAAGCGCCTGCTTTTTTTTTTCATTTCTGTTTCTCGTGGTGATATCATAAACAGCTTAAACTTCATACACGCAAAGTCATGAAGTTGTGTTGCTGTTTAATTAATGTTCTAAAGCAGGGCTGGTCAAACTGAGACCCATTTGATACTTTCTTGAAATGGGTTTATTTAAACAAATATTTAAAAAATTTTATCAAAAATTAAAGATTGTAATGAAAAGTAAAAAAAGATAAATACTACTGTTTTTGCAATGATAATTTATTCAAAATTTATAAGTGGCTATAAAGCAATAACCTACGATTTTATAATTTTAAACAAACGAAAAGTATGAAAAATACTTGATTCTGTAATTTGATTATCTGACTATTAGTGCATAAAGTATACAAGTGGCCCTCAAGAAATTTTCTGTAACTAAAGTGGTCCACAATGTAATTTGAGTTGGCCAGGTGTGTTCTAAAGTAATGCTTTGAAGTAATACTTTTGATTAATGTTTTTAACAATAAAGAGGATTTTAAAGAAAAGAACATAAATAAAGGACCGAAACAGTGTGTGTGTTTATTACTGGCATAATGCCTCTCCCAAGGTTTAATAGTATAAAGATAAGTGTTTTCTTCAAACTCTCATTTCATACTTCAAAAAATTTTCAAACAGTGAATATTTCAAAAGAAAAGCAGGTGTAGTTTACAAGTCGATGTTTGAAAATGAGTCACTCTGAGTACCGGAAATCGGATTTAAAATTTTAGGTTGTGCAATCACTAGTGAGCAGCTATCTGATACCTGATCTAGTTGTAGGGTGCCACAGCAAGCATGGAAGCTGCAGTCATAAACCTGAGTGAAGCTGACTATTGGTGCAATAATTTCATGCACAGGCATTGCGGGCATTTTGCATGCGCAATGGTCAGTGATAGTCTTCTGCAGTCATAAGTGGCCAGCCATCCTCATCACACACACGCACGCACGCACACAGCTGCTGCCAGATCCACTCATAAGGTTATGATTGATCTGGAGTTTATAATAGAAGACACTTGCCCAAGGTGCCAAGCAATCAGACTAAACCTGAAACCATGTGGTTGGAAAGTAAATTTATTAACTACACAAATATGCTTGTGCCTTTCATTTCTTAACTTTACTCTCAATAGCTCTTTCAGACGATTAGTTCTGAATAATAAACTCAATTGGTAACCTGCTGATCTCTCAGAGTTTAGATATTTAAGTAAATACATATGATGTCAGCCAGTTTTGTTAACCTCTATAATCAAGACTTGAGTTGTGTCACAGAGAAATATGCAATATAATATACCACCTTAGATTATTAGAGAGGTTCATAACATGGTTCCGGGTTCATTCCCACTGCGTGGCACCTTGGGCAAGTGTCTTCTACTATAGCCTTGGGCCAACCAAAGCCTTGTAAGTGGATTTGATAGACGGAAACTGAAAGAAGCCCGTCATATATATGTATATATATATATATATATCTGTGTGTTTGTGTGTCTCTGTTTGTCCTTCTAGCATTGCTTGACAACCGATGCTGGTGTGTTTACGTCCCCGTCACTTAGCGGTTCAGCAAAAAGAGAACCGATAGAATAAGTACTAGGCTTACAAAGAATAAGTCCTGGGATCGATTTGCTCGACTAAAGGCGGTGCTCCAGCATGGCCGCAGTCAAATGACTGAAACAAGTAAAAGAGAGAGTGAAAGAGTAAAGAGTAATCGTGTATTATAAGAAACCACACAGCTAAAGATTTGGGGTAGGTGTTTGGGTGAGGTCATCCCAAATGGAGACACACGTACTGCCACCGCTTAGAAAAGCGTTTCTACTTCCGTAAACATTGTAGTAAGTCTTAGTCATGTTTGTGCCTTATTTTCAAAAGACTCAATATCTGTAAATCCAGATACAGGAAAGGAAAGAACAGCTATGACTAACTTCGATGTGTAGGAGGAGGTTTTTACTTTTTAATTTCTCTTTCGATTCATAGAGAAAATATCAAAGCTTAGTTTAAAATGGATCTCTTTTATTCTTTTACTTGTTTCAGTCATTTGACTGTGGCCATGCTGGAGCACCGCCTTTAGTCTAGCAAATCGACCCCAGGACTTATTCTTTGTAAGCCTAGTACTTATTCTATCGGTCTCTTTTGCCAAACCGCTTAGTTACGTGGATGTAAACACACCAGCATCGGTTGTCAAGTGATGTTGGGAGGACAAACAGACACACAAACACACACACACACACACATATATATATACATATATATATATATATATGGGAGAATGTACAAAAAAACAGCAACAAACGAGGACAGGTGGTGTAAACAACAAAAGGATGTATTAGTATAAGGCTTGGGAATACGGACAGACGGGCTTCTTTCAGTTTCTGTCTACCAAATCCACTCATAAGGCTTTGGTCAACCCGAGGCTATAGTAGAAGACACTTACCCAACGTGCCACACTGTGGGACTGAACCCGGAACCATGTGGTTCGTAAGCAAGCTACTTACCACACAGCCACTCCTGCACCTAGATATACATTTTCCCCAAGGTACCTATTATATATATAAACACACACACACACACACACACACACACACACACACACACACAGATATGTAGGTAGATAGGCCAATTGTTTGTTTGCTTGTTTTCAACTTCTATACCTGAATTTCTGAGAGACTGATCCACAAATTAAAATAAAATTCAATTAGTTTGAAAAATATAAGTTAATTATTTTTGTACTTGTTACATCCTTTAGGTTGTTGCTTCACTTTAACTAATTGTATCCACAGTTGATAATTGAGTCTGAGACTTTTGTAATAGGATAATTAATATCTATAAATGAAGCTACTGCCTCCATACTGTAATGTCATTAGATCTTTAACGAGAATATATTTATGCAAATTTTTACTTCTTAACATACATACATACGTCATCATTATCATCATCAGCATGATTTTAGCATTCTACTTCACTTGCTTGCATAGGTCAGATAAATTGTTGAAGTAACTTTTCTATAACTGAATCCTCTACCTGTTCTGTCATTAGACATCATGGCTGGACATGTTTCTGTAGAAAATTGGAAACCAAAGTCACTGCTTCTATGATGGGGGATCATTATTTACAACTATGTCAGAGCAAAGGAACACAAGCACAATACATACCCCCTTGCATATAAACGCATATAAAAAGTTTTCGTCTAATGACAATGTAATAGATATGTACTATAAACTATAAGTGCTTAGTAAGGTTTACCACTAAAACTTTGGCTTGAACTGCAGCTGAAGGAAGGCAGTGTTGAAGCTGCCTATCAAAGATGGCTAGAAGTGGTTCATCATTGAGCATATATATATATATATATATATATATATATATATATATATATATATATGAAGCAATAAACAAGCAAAACATGCAATATCACTTCAGAGCATTTAGTTTATAATCTATAATTTAAACATAATACAGAGTGGTTATAGTAAATACATAAAGTCTCCTACAACTGTTTCTAGAATTGAATAAAGACTTCTACATAAGCTAACTAGACCGTCATCAGAGAGAAATAAAGAATAGCCTTAATTAAGAATAATAGCAGTTACCAAATGATCAAAGAATTAAGAAGTGTCCAAAGTAAAAGATGATAGTAGTTGGTAGTTCCACGATTGAAGAATTAAGTAAATCCTTAGTAAAAGATAATATCAGTTAGCAGTTCCATTGCAGAAACTATATATATATATATATATATATATATATATATTATATATCCATTCTCTTTATATATATGTATATATATATATATTTACGTATATATATATATATATATATATATATATATATATATATATCCATTCTCTTTATTTCCATTTCTGTGTGTTGTTTCTGAGAAGAATAGTTTATCAATTTAAAGCTTAATTTTCTTTATCATACAGCATTGAACTACTTTTTTTCTTTTATCTCTTTAGTAATCAATAGAGCATTTATTGTAATTAATAGTAAAAACACAAATACAGTATCCGGTTAGCCACCTATGTTTCCTGTGTTGTAAAAAAATACAAAAATCATATATTAAATCATGGAAGTACTTTAAGCTTCTTTCTCTCTCTCTCTTTCTCTTTCAAATTAACAACTGAATTTGTAATGTCAATAAATTTGGGTAGTAAATGTAAACTGGCTGAAGGGCTAACATCTGGCTCCTTATTCTAATTTCCTTTCTTTTTATTCACGTTTGTTTATGCATGTTCTCATTAAGTATGCATATATTAATGAAAGGACTGAGATGTCATTAAATTTAATGATACATCTCACTTCCTTTCAATATACAGCCAGATAGCCATATATAAATGGTTCCCTAAATGAACAAATTGAATAACAAAGGATTTTTCTGAAGAAAATTTTAACTAGCATAATGAGCTAAAATTTCATCAATGAACCATGAGCTGACGATCTGTATGCGTATATACCACTAGTAATCCATCTTCTTAATGGTTTAAAATTTGAGCAACAAACCATGAATAGACTACAGATGTGTATAAATGTTGGTAGAGCATATTTGGACGGTACATTAAATTAACAAATTTTGTAGTGAACAGTTTTTCTGAAGAAAAATATATTCAGCCAATGAGCTGACATTTGAACAACAAACACATGTAAGTGACAGGGAAAGCTTGTATAAACGGTTCGTTAATGTCCATGTGTGCATTTATGGTTGCTTCCAAATTTTCATATTTTATGGTGAAGACAACAATATTCCTCATATTTTTCCTAACAACTTAATTATGGATCTACAGAAGCAAGACAAAAGGAAACACACACATGCACGCACACACACACACATACGCACATGCACATACACACACACATATTTATGTATTTGGTATTGACAAGTGCAATAGTAAACTTTCTGATTAGTTATATGCCATAACCATGAATATACTACTTGGAAATATATCAATATAAAAGTATATACATACACACACACACACTAACCTCACTTAATACCATTCTCCCTCTCAATTGAAGGATCTTTGTCTTGCAAGTTTCTTGGTGAGCTCGCTGGTGCTGGTGCCATGTAAAAAGCACCCTGTACACTCTGCAAAGTGGTTGGTATGAGTAAGAACATCCAACCATTGAAACCATGCCAAAAAAGGCAGTAGAGCTTGGTGCAGTCTTCAGGCTTGCCAATTCCTGTCAAGCTGTCCAACCCATTTCAGTATGGCAGATGGACATTATTAAATGATGATGAGGATTAAGTTTTTGATAACACACACGGACTCACGTGCACACATGCATGCATGTACACACACACACACACACACGGAGTTTCTGGCTACCAAATGTATTTGGAGATGACATGAATGTAAAAATGTAATTTGGAATGTGTAATCTCGAAATCCTTTGATTGTAGTAAAGCATTTTAGATGCGACATGATATTTTGGAATATGTAGCGACATTTTTTGAAATAATTTGTTCATGATAAGCTGTTTTTGTACAGGTATTGTATTTTGAAATGATTTGATTGTAAAAATAAACTTTGGGATGAATTAACTGTGACATGAAAAAATTAGTACTGTTTCTTCTTCTTCATCTTCAGCCTTCTCCCCCTCCTCTTTCTTCCATATCATCATCATCATCATCATCGTTTAACGTCCGCTTTCCATGCTAGCATGGGTTGGACGATATATATGAAACCATATTTAATAGAATTTTTATTTTGTTGTCTTTCAGATAGACGTTCAATATAAAAGAACAAAATGATAGCATTCAAAAGTCCAACACCTTAGAAGAAAACACTCCCCTGTTACTTCTAAATTTTGTAAAAAAAGAAGTTAAAATCAATTAATTGTGGTTCATAGTTGGATTTCCTCCAACTTAACAATGTATGAAACCGAAACTGGAACCATGGGGAGTACAAACCTCACCGTAGATGATTTACAAGACATGCAGTATAAAAAGTCACGTGAACTATTTATACTATGTGACAAAGAAGGGAAAGGCTTTGTCAATAAGTTTGACTTACAGAGACTACAACCAGAGTTATCCCTTCCTCCTGAAGCATTGGAACAAGTATTCGACATTTTAGATGATGACAAGAACGGATATCTTACCCTAAAAGAATTTACAGAAGGATTTCGTAAGTTTGCACGCTATTATATTTTTTAAAAAATATGTTCTTTATCTTTTTATTCAAAGAAAAATGTTTCTTTAAAGTCGGCGGCGAGCTGGCAGAAATGTTAGCATGCCGGGCGAAATGCTTAGCGGTATTTCGTCTGTCTTTACGTTCTGAGTTCAAATTCCGCCGAGGTCGACTTTGCCTTTCATCCTTTTGGGGTCGATAAATTAAGTACCAGTTACGCACTAGGGTCGATGTAATCGACTTAATCCTTTTGTCTGTCCTTGTTTGTCCCCTCTATATTTAGCCCCCTGTGGGCAATAAAGAAATAAGAAAAATGTTTCTATAAAGCCCATTCGAGGAATGGACAAGGCAAAGCAGGAGGATACATGTGGATGGAAATATGCAGTTATGTCACATGATTGTGAACCTGATGTCATAATCACTGAACCAAACACTTTCACTATATATATTCTTTTATTTGTTTCAGTCGTTTGACTGTGGCCATGCTGGAGCACTGCCTTTTTTTGAGCAAATCGCCCCCAGGACTTAGTCTTTGTAAGCCTAGTACTTATTCTATCAGTCTCTTTTACTGAACTGCTAAGTTACGGGGACGTAACTTTGCTGGACTGCTAAGTTATGGGGACGTAAACACACCAGCATTGGTTGTCTAGCGATGGTGGGAGAACAAACACAGACACGCAAACACACACACACACACACACACACACACACACACACACACACACGACGTGCTTCTTTCAGTTTCATTCTACCAAATCCACTCACAAGGCTTTGGTCAGCCCACAGCTACAGTAGAGGACACTTGGCCATGATGCCATACAGTGGGATTGAACCTGGAACCATGTGGTTGGTAAGCAAGCTACTTACCACACATATAATATTATATTATATTACATTTTGCTAATTTCCTTTCTTTTTATTCATGTTTGTTTATGCATGTTCTCATTAAGTATGCATATATTAATGAAAGGACTGAGATGTCATTAAATTTAATAATACTTCCCACTTCCTTTCAACATACAGCCGGGTAGCCATATATAAATGGTTCTCTAAATGAGCAATTGAATAATAAAGGAATTTTCTGAAGAAAATTTTAACTAGCATAATGAGCTAAAATTTTATCAATAAACCATGAGCTGATGTGTGATAAAAGATTTCCAGACAATGGACTTAAGATAAATAGGAACAATAATAAATGAGTGAAGAATGAATATATAATGCATGTGTTTATTTGGCAAAGAAAAAAAAGTTGTTTCTTTAAGATTTTGGCGTTATTTAAACTAGCTCAGATAAATTATGATTTAGATGCAGGCATGGCTGTATGGTTAAGAAACTTGCTTTGCAACCGTGTGGTTTCAGTTTCAGTCCATTAATTCAACACCTTGGTTAGCCTATTGAATATACAAAGATGTGCTGAAAAGTTCCTTGCATTAAGGGTATTTCAAAAGGCCTGGTTGGAGGCCTTGCCTTCCGAGTTCTTTCCAGGGCTTAGAAAAACTGAAGGACCACAACAATAAGTGTGTGAATCTGAGAGGGGAATACCTTGAATAAAATCATAACCAACTGATCTTCCTGCATTTTCTTTTAACCAAAATAAGGAACTTTTCAGCACCCCTTTATATTTGTGTATATATATATATATATATATATATATATATATATATATATATATATCATCATCATTTAACATCTGCTTTCCATTATATGATGATTGCATATATGTATTTATATATGTATATATATAGGTGTACAGTTGTGTATATGTATATATATTGTAATCTTCCAATACTGAAACATGTGTAGTTCCTTCATATTTAATAGATATAAGTAATAACTAAAGTATGATATAATTAATGAGGTACATTATATAGCTGGTAATTTTTAGTTATATCCTTTAAGTGTTATTTTGTGATGTGCAAACTGATACCATGAGTTTACTGTCAGATATACTCATTAGGTTATTTTTGTATTATCTGGAATAGAATACCCGCATATCGATTAATCCCCCAAAATTGAATATATATATATATATATATATATATATATATATATATATATTTCTAGTGAGACAGTTGCAGGAGAAATACCTAGCTAAGGATAAACCTCTGTACCTGGCTTTCGTTGACATGGAGAAAGCCTTTGACAGGGTCCCCCGATCCCTTATCTGGTGGTCAATGAGGAAACTTGGGATAGAAGAATGGTTAGTGAGAGCTGTGCGAGCCATGTACAGAGATGCTGCCAGTAAGGTGAGGGTTGGAAATGAGTACAGCAATGAATTCCGGGTAGAGGTAGGGGTCCACCAAGGTTCCGTCCTCAGCCCCCTATTATTTACCATAGTCCTCCAGGCAATCACAGAGGAGTTCAAGACAGGCTGCCCCTGGGAGCTCCTCTATGCTGATGACCTTGCCCTAATTGCGGAGTCACTATCAGAACTAGAGGAGAAGTTTCAGGTGTGGAAGCAAGGTCTAGAATTGAAGGGCCTTAGAGTCAACCTAGCTAAAACCAAAATCCTAATAAGTAGGAAGGTAGATAAAACACAAACCCCTTCAGGTAGATGGCCCTGCTCAGTATGTAGAAAAGGAGTAGGTAGTAACTCTATAAGATGTACCCGGTGCAAGCTATGGACACATAAGAGGTGCAGCAACATCAAAGGCAGGTTAACTAGCAAGTTAGTTTTTGTTTGTGGCAGATGTTCAGGTGCAATAAAGACTGCAAACAAACAGGAAACAACTTCTATCTCATTCCAGGGTGAAAAACTAGAGGTAGTCGATAGCTTCCGCTATCTGGGCGACCAAGTTAGTAGTGGGGGTGGGTGCGCTGAAAGTGTAGCTGCTAGAATAAGAATAGCCTGGGCAAAGTTTAGAGAGCTCTTACCCCTGCTGGCGACAAAGGGACTCTCACTCAGAGTAAAAGGCAGACTGTATGACGCATGCGTACGAACAACCATGCTACATGGCAGTGAAACATGGGCTGTAACTGCTGAGGACATACGTAAGCTCGCAAGGAATGAAGCCAGTATGCTCCGTTGGATGTGTAATGTCAATGTGAATACCCGTCAGAGTGTAAGTATCTTGAGAGAAAAGCTGAACATTAGAAGCATCAGTTGTGGCGTGCAAGAGAGACGATTGCGCTGGTATGGACATGTGGTGAGAATGGAGGAGGATAGCTGCGTGAAAAAGTGCCACACCCTAACAGTTGAGGGAACCCGTGGAAGAGGTAGGCCCAGGAAGACCTGGGCTGAGGTGGTGAGGCAAGACCTTCGTACATTGGGCCTCACCGAGGCGATGACTACGGACCGAGACCTTTGGAAATGGGCTGTGCGTGAGAAGACCCGGCAAGCCAAGTAAGATCGTTGCCAGTGCCCCTGGACTGGTTCTTGTGCGGGTGGCACATGAGATGCACCATTTTGAGCGTGGCCGTTGCCAGTACCGCCTGACTGGCTCCTGTAGGATTTTCGAGCGAGATCGTTGCCAGTGCCCCTGGACTGGCTTGTGCGGGTGGCACATAAAAGACACCATTTCGAGCGTGGCCGTTTTCGTGCGGGTGACACGTAAAAGCACCCACTACACTCTCTGAGTGGTTGGCGTTAGGAAGGGCATCCAGCTGTAGAAACTCTGCCAAATCAGACTGGAGCCTGGTGTTGCCATCCGGTTTCACCAGTCCTCAATCAAATCGTCCAACCCATGCTAGCATGGAAAGCGGACGTTAAACGATGATGATGATGATGATGATGATGATATATATATATGAAGTTACAGAGTGACTCAACGGACTACTGCTTTGTGCATTGGTACTTATGTATGATTATGTTCTGTTTTCTATTTTCTTGTTTGTTTCACCAAATCTATATTCATATATATACACATATATAATACAGACAGATACACATAACGCACACATATGCAAGGCCATACAATACACTAATTTATCACTGTAGCAGAAACACAATGTCCATACCAAATACACAATCTTTAAGATAGCAGGTTTGTACTATGATAAATAAGTTATTTTCTGCATATTTCAGTGACAAAACATTTATATATGCCTCTTGTATGGACACCACACCCATTCAACTGACTGAAATATTTAGATTATTGTCATTTTTTACTTGTCGTAAAATTAGATACAGCATCGATCTACCAACGCCCACACGTTCATGCATTGTTTAATGTGACCCACACGAAAATCATTACCTGTAAACAAAATACAATAAAAATAAGAAGCAAATGACTAAAATGCAAAAGAAAACAAAGAAAAAAAACAGACCAACCACACTGCACGGGAACTCCCTTACACTTCTAAGCCAAAACACATAAAAATACCATTCGAAGAAATTCCTCAATTCAAGGAGTTGCACTTGAGACAAAGTTATTACTCGCTGGGAAGGGTTCATTTTTCTAACATGCGTAATAAAATTCTTAAGCCATAAATGTTTTGGGTTATTTCTTAGTTGTTTAAAGTAGCTTATCCAAAGGAAGGGCAAAGGCCAATAAGGCACCAGTGACATCACAACTCGTTTCTACAGCTGAGTGAACTGGAGCCACAGGAAATAAAGTGTCTTGCTCAAGGACACAACACACAGCCTGGTCTGAGAATCAAACTCACAACCTCATCATTGTGAGCCTGACGCTCTAACCACTGAGCCATGTCTATGTATATATGCGTGTGTATGTGAGTGTGTATACAATCCTTTATCATCTCCTCTGTGCGATACAGCATATATATATATACATACATATATATATATATATATATATATATATATATATATATATATATATATATATACAAAAATAAGAGGAATGACCAGCAAATGTGGACTCCTATATGCTAGAAATAGATGTACATATACACACACACGTGCCTCTCTCTCTGTGTCTCTCTATATATATGTACAAGCCTGTGTGTCTGTCTGTCTGTCTGTCTGTCTCTCTCTCTCTCCATATATATATATATATATATATATATATATATATATATATATATATATATTGTTTTTGTTGCAGTAAATATATTTGGAAAAAAACACAAACTCTGTGATATTCTAATTTCAAAGCAATATTTTACTGAACTAATAGGATTTGATTAAATCTTGTTTGTTATTTATCACTGAGACAGAAATAACATTTTCTTCAGTTTAGCAAAAAAAAAAAAACTATTTGTTTGAAAGTAAACTTTGATTAGTTCTCCATTTCAAAAGTAATTTCACTGTAAAGATTTGGAAATTGTGTGTTAAGGAGACCAAACATTGCTATTTTAGTAAATAGTTGTTCCCTTGAGTAAACAACTCTGAATGGTTGTTTGAGTTCCCATCTGATTAGAGGACATCTATTGTATTATGCCAAATAGTCTTAATCATCATCATTGTTTTTTATGTTCACATTTTTTCCATGCTAGCATGGGTTGGATGAGTTTTCATGAAGCAGTTTTCTGCAAGCAAATACCATTCCTGATGCCAATATATGTTTTCCTGAAGACAATGAGCTGACAGAATTGTTAGCACGCTCTTTTACGTGTTTCAGTCATTTGACTGTGGCCATGCTGGAGCACCACCTTTAGTCGAGAAAATCGCCCCCGGGACTTATTCTTTGTAAGCCTAGCACTTATTCTATAGGTCTCTTTTTGCCGAACCGCTAATGGTTTTACCAGTTCGCCGCTTTAGATTAATAAATCTATTAATGGCCACACCACATATCACAATAACAACTTCAAGTAATATACTGTTCTCGTTGTAAGTCATGTAATCAAATACTTTTTCAAGGTCACTCACCAAACATAACATAAAAAAGATAGGAACACAGAATTCAAGATATGTGGCATCTACCTAACCCCTTTCTTTTACCAGAGTCTAAAAATATTTAAAAAAAATAAATAAAAAAACGGGAAATACATAAACTAAATAGCTGCAGACTGATGTCTACAACTCAGCTTTAATTTTCTAGAATATGGCTAAAGAACAATAACAAACTTGAAGTAATTCCTACTAAACCCAATATTTTCTTTCTTACTATTAACACCAGAAGACATCAAATACAACCAGTCATAACATTCAACAACATAAACACAAGAGACAAATTTAAGTAGGCGTTAAGTTACATGGCACACCTCTGCAATATTTGCAGCATATATACATATATACATATACACATATATATATATATATATATATATATATATATATATATATATATGAGTCAAAGAAAAGAAAGCAAAGGACACACAAACATTCTTAGAGCATGCATAGATACCACATTTTTGGCAGCTATCAGAGACAACAATGGCATGAATACAGTGCATTAAATGTATGATAAATTATATGAGCTTTACCTGGCCCATTATTGACTTGTATGCAATAAATCAAAATAAACTACAAAGAACACAAAAACAGCACACTTCATATCTTGACACGTTGCACTTAGGCCACACCTATAGATCACCTACTCAATGAAAGGAATAGATAAAAGAACTACAGGCACAATTACTTCCAAAATGATAAGCTATTTCTTCAGTTACCTAGAAACACATCTTAAAAATCTCTCAGGGTCCATCATCATCATCATCCTTAGCACACTGTAGGTGTATCATGTCACCATATGAGTTTTCTCCCCTGTAGAAACAGGGTTGTCACAGTGGAAACAATTCTAGAGAAAGTATAGTGTGCTAAAGGTTAATTTCCATTAATGCAGACATGGGTTAAATGGTTTGACAGGATCCAAAATGCTACACGGTGCAGTCTGAGGATTCTATCATGGTCCAGTGTCTACCTTGGTGTGGTTTCTAATGTTGGATGCCCTTCCTAATGCCAACCAATTTACAGAGTGTAGTAGATGTGTTTTTTCATGGCACCAACACTTGTGTGGTCATCATGCAAAAAATGAATAACAAAGCTTGCTCAGTAAAATTGATTGAGGTTAAGAAGGATATTCAGCCTTAGAAAGCAAACATTTGAGCCCTATGCAGTCATTCAACCATATAAACATAAAGCATACACATACATCATCATCATCGTTTAATGTCCACTTTCCATGCTAGCATGGGTCGGACGATTTGACTGGGGACTGGCGAACCAGATGGCTGCACCATGCTCCAATCTGATCTGGCAGAGTTTCTACAGCTGGATGCCCTTCCTAATACCAACCACTCCGAGAGTGTAGTGGGTGCTTTTACGTGCCACTGGCATGAGAGCCAGTCTGGTGGTACTGGCAATGGCCATGCTCAAATGGTGTTTTGTGGTGTGTTTACGTCCCCGTAACTTAGCGGTTCGGCAAAAGAGATCGATAGAATAAGTACTAGGCTTCCAAAGAATAAGTCCTGGGGTCGATTTGCTCGATTAAAAGGCGGTGCTCCAGTATGGCCGCAGTCAAATGACTGAAACAAGTAAAGAAAGAGAAAAAGAGAGAGAGATATATATGTATGTATGTATATATACTCATGTTTTGACTTCTGTTTTCTTGTTTGTGTTACCAAACCTATATTATCTATTGGTTTTTCAAATTATCTGTTTATCTAGCTGTCTTTCTGTCCATCCATCCATCCATCCATCTACACGTGTGTGTATGTGTGTGTGAATGTGTGTGTGTGTATGTGTGTGTGAATGTGTGTGTGTGAATGTGTGTGTTAGCATTCATTTCACAGAACATTGGGTTTTCATTATAATTTGCTTGTGCCCTTTTTCTCTATTAGTCACTGTAGCGTTTAACCCCAATAAAGTCACAGAGAATAAAGAAGATATTCATTTGGATTGCTTTCTGTTTGTTTGTTGTTTTTGTTTCATATCAGATATTGAAGAATACTACTGCAAGTGCAAGATTTCAGTTGTCTTGATCACTTCATGGTTGGAAAGGAAATATAGAATGCATTACTCATATAATACTTCATACGTATGAACTACAGTATAATAACAATTAATTTCATTTGTCTTTTCTTTTAACAGATCGTTTCATTGGAATACCAGCTGAACCACATCAAGAGGAACATGTTTATGGGGTGGAAAATGAAGAAATGGATGATCAGGCTTTTACTGAGATGTTTACTACAGTCGGTGCTAAAGATGTCATTCATGAGTAAGATTTAGTCTTCTTGAATTAATTTTCTTATGGTACTCTAATATGTGCGGGCCTGACCATGCTATAAAGAAGTTTGGTTTGGAACCATGTTGTTTAGGATGCAGCCTCACTGTGTGGACACTGTTGTGGCTGGTGTCTTCTGCTATAGCTGTGTGTTGACCAATGCCTTGTGATTGAAATTTGTAGATGGAAACTGGAAGATGCCTATCATAATATTGCTTCCGTTGTTCCAAGTACTGATTTAATTGACTATATTTATCCATGAAATTTGAAAGCTTGTGCTTCTATATCATAAATCTATTACAGTGATACCTTGTAGGATGAGTTTAATTCATTCCATGACCAAGCTTGTCTTACGATTTACTTGTTTTACAAATCAATTTTCCCCATTGAAATTAACTAAAAAATAATTAATCCAATTTTTCCCATTGAAATTAACTAAAAACTAATTAATCCATTCCAGCCCCTAAAAACCACTCAAAAATAACTTTTTATGGGTTTTGAAACAGAAGAGGTGTGTGTAGTTACAAGTAAAATAAGAATTATAAAAAAGAGAATGCAAAAGAAATATGTAAACTGGTTTTATTAACTGAATTACCTTAAAGATGGGATAATTTGTGTGCTCATACTTCGGATCTCCAATCATACTTCAAGACAAAAAATTACATGAGTCTCAGCTTGTACAAGCAAATTACCCATACTGTGAGGTTCTACTGTATTCTATATTTATGAAGCTAAATTTCTTTCATTGATTTCTATCATTTTTATAGTGACGGCTCTATCAAGCATATTAAGGAACTTTGGATTCAGTTACGCAGAGAAGATGATCCTGTTGTAGTAGAAAACTTTGAAGATTTTCTAAGTAAAATTACCAAGGATTTAAAAAAGAAACAAGATGATTTAAAAGAGTTAGAAACTGCCTTGAAAGTGTAAGTACACTTAATTGAATTATTTTACTGTTTGTTATTGACTTTTTATATATTATTTTATTTTAACCAGGGGTCAACACTTTCTATTTATAATAAATCATCATCATCATCATCATCATCATCATCATCATCATCATCATTTAACACCTGCTTTCCATGCTGGCATGGGTTGGACAGCTTGACAGTAGCTGGCAAGGCCAGAGTCCACACCAGGTTTTATGGCCTGTTTTGATTTGATTTCTACAGCTGAATACCCTTCCTAATGCCAACCACTTTACAGAGTATACTGGATACTTTTTATGTGGCACCATCACCAGTGCTTTTTAGATGGCACCAGCACCAGTGATTTTATGTGGTACCATCTCCAGTGCTTTTGAATGTTTTGTTTTTAACATTTACCTTTGGCCTACATCATCATCATCATTATCATCATAATCATCGTTTAATGTCCGCTTTCCATGCTGGCATGGGTTGGACAGCCCGATTGAGGCCTTGGCAAGCCAGTAGGCTGCACCAGGTTCCAATCTGTTCTGGCAAGGTTTCTACAGCTGGATGCCGTTTCTAATGCCAACCACCATTCTGAGAGTGTAATGGTTGCTTTTTACATGCCACTGGCATGAGGGCTAGTCAGGCAGCACTGGCATTGACCACACTCGGATGGTGCTCTTTATGTGCCACCAGCTTGAGGGTCAGTCCGCTGGCACTGGCTTCAACCACGCTCAAATGGTACTTTTTATGTGCCACCAGCATGGGAGCCAGTCAGGCAGCACTGGCATTGGCCTCAACAATGATTTCACTTGACTCAACAGATCTTCTCAAGCACAGCTACATGTATGTAATATATTTTAAGTATAAAAATAACCCCACGCAATTATCTATTTCTAGCGAAAATTAAACAAATAGTAATACAAAAAACTAAAAAACTATCTAAAAAATATCAACTGTTCAGTGACCCACAAATACATTAAATTAGAAATATTTTTATCTACTGATATGGCTGCGTGGTTAAGAAGCTTGCTTCACAACCACATGGTTTTGGGTTCAATCCCACCGTGTAGCATCTTGTACTATAGCCCCGGGCTGACCAAAACCTTGTGTGAGTAGATTTGATAAATGGACACTGCAAGAAGCCCATCATATATATATATGATAGATCACTAGCCACTACACATTCTTTTTTTTTTTTTTTCTTCTCTCCTTGTTTTTTTCTGTGTTCCTTTCTGTGGAAGAGCATAGGCTCGAAACGTTAAAGACTTTTTCACTTCCCGAGCATTATACTAATACATCTGTTTGTTGTCTGCTCCACTTGTCTTCATTTTTGTTTTTTTTTGTCAATTCTCCCTATATATATATATATATATATATATATATATATATAATTGAAGAAATTGGAGTCAGTAAGAAGGAGTATGGTTGGACAGTTACTTTTTAATCACTACAGTTGTTTCCACCCACTGTGGTTCTCCAAAAATACAGGTATTTGATTATGCAATTTTTTTTGCATAATAAGATCCAGTTGTGTTTCCACGAGTGATATTCAAGTGTTGTCTCCGTCAGTTTAAAATCTTTGACTTCAAGGTCATCCTATCTGTCTGTGTTGGTTTGAATTTTGTAGTAGCTGATAGATTCATGTTATTATACACATACACACGCACGCACACACACACACCCACACACACACACATTCTTTTATCCTTTTAATTGTCTCAGTCATTTGACTGTGGTCATACTGGATTACCACTTTTAGTCAAGCAAATCGACCCCAGGACTTAATCTTTGTAAGCCTAGTACTTATTCTATTGGTCTCTTTTGCCGAACCGCTAAGTTACAGGAACATAAATGCACCAGCATTGGTTGTCAAGTGATATTGTGGGGGGACAAATACAGAGACACAAAAGCACACACACACACACATACATATACATATATACGACAGGCTTCTTTTAGTTTCCGTCTACCAAATCCACTCACAAGGCTTTGGTTGGCCCAAGGCTATAGTAGAAGACACTTGCCCAAGGTGTCACGCAGTGGGACTGAACCTAGAACCATGTGGTTGGTAAGCAAGCTACATACCATATATATATATATAGCGAGAATTCACAAAAAAAACAGATGAAGACAGGTGGTGTAGAAAACAAACAGATGTATAAGTATAACACTTGGGAATTGAAAAAGTCTTTATATATATATATATATATATATATATATATACACATGTATATGACAGGCTTTTCAGTATCTGACTACCAAATCCACTCACAGGGCTTTGTCAGCTCAAAGCTCAAGGATATAGTAAAAGACAATTGCCTAAGGTGCCATGCAGTGGGACTGAACTTGAAACTCTGTGGTTGTGAAGCAAACTTGTTACCACACAGCCATGCCTGTGCCCATGACTGTTGTGAAAATGATAAAATGATATGAGATCATTATTGTTACTTTCAATCCAGTCCAAGTGCATTATGGTATACTTTAGTGAAAGACTTACAGTCACCCATTTGTAAATAAAATGGCAGCATTCAGATTTGTACTTCAAATACTAGAGTTAAACCTCATCACCAACCAAAGCAATTTCATTCATATCAACTGTTCCTTGGCTAAAATTCAGGAACAATTATTTTCAGAAGTTCATCCAGAACGTACTATGGACACCTCATTTTCCTCAATGAAATGCAACAATGATTAAGGAAAGATTTCTTCAGCCTCATTGCTTTGATCACCCTTCATCAGACACAAATATAGAATGTAATTAGTTGTTTGTTCTTACACTTCCTTTCTAAATTCCTAAACTCAATCAAACAACAATCATTCTACTTACTGACTTCTTCTCATCTGCAATCTTCAGTTATATTGCACATTGCATCCAAATACAATTCTGCAAAAGTTACTCTCGCCACATCTAGGTTTCAGATTTTGGCACAAGGCCAGCAATTTTGAGGTAAGGGTTAAATTGATTGCATTAACTGGTATTTGTTTTATTGACTCCCAAAAAGATAAGAGGCAAAGTCAACTTCAGTGGGATTTGAACTCAAAAGGATGAAATGCTGCTAGGGGTTTCATCCGGCATGCTAACAATTTTGCCAGTTCGCAACCCTTTTCCACATCTATATTTAGCAGCAGGATACAATTTTTTTTTGAAAATTCCAAATACAGTCTCAAAAGCAATAACCAAGTGAAGAATTGTATTTTCTGTCAGAATTCTACAAACACTATATTTCAGGCCTGTAGCTTCTGATATAATATATATATAGCCATAAGAAAATGGAGAGGAATATGAGGTACTCATCAACTTGCAGACACTGTATTTCATTGATTAATCTGTTTATTTTATAACTAAATTGACAAAAAACACAATATACAGACACTTATGACATACCATGTCATATCAACAATTAAGATTTCAAATTTAAAGGACATTTAGCAATTGGAGAAGGGACATATATATATATATATATTATATGGTGCTTGAGAAGAAGACCCGTAAAACCAAGTAAAATCACAGTCGTGGCAGATACTGGTGCCATGCAAATGGCACCCGTGCCAGAGGCACGTAAAATCACCCATTACACTCTTGGAGTGGTCGGCGTTAGGAAGGAGGGCATCTAGCTGTAGAAATCATACCCAATCAAACTGGAGTCTGGTGTAGCCCCTCAACTAACCCTAAGTCTGGTCCAACCGTCCAACCCATGTCAGCGTGGACAACGGACGTTGAATGATGATGATGATGCAAAGAAGGCATTAGAGTTCCAATGAATTTGGAAAAAGTAATCGCAGAAGCTCGTTTAATGGAAACTGCTTAGAGTAATGCAGAAGCTATCGATCCAAGGGAAACAACCCAAATTTCCAGTTGAAATATCGCCTCTCTTTTCACAGCAAATGTTTATAAATAGGGAACAGTGTAAACTGAACAATATGTCTATATTTATCTGTCTGTCTGTCTATCTACCAGTCCGTCTGTCTATCTACCAGTCCGTCTGTCTATCTATCTATCTATAATACACACACCGATATATACACACAGACATACACATACATACATTTTATATTTATTTAGAAGAGAAAAATAAAGACTTAATTTAGGTTTAACTCCTTAAAAGCAACATACAGTAAAAATCAAATTTGATCTTTCTAATTTCCTTTTTCATGCTCATTGCTTTAAATGTGTTAACATTAACTAATCTATGGATGTTTTCCTACCTTGGTCATATATTGATATTTGTAATCTTTCAATTAACTGTTTCCACCAGGTAGATCTTAGTCTTAGTTTATGATGGCTTGGTCTTTCTTTCAGCAGTGTCATATTGCTATGTTTCTTAAATACCAGTTCCATAACATACAAGACATATTAAGCTCATAATTTTAAAATTATTATTAAGGTGGTAAGGTGGCAAGTTGGCAGAATTGTTAGTAGCCTATCACTATGTTTTGAGTTCAAATTCCGCCGAGACCGACTTTGCCTTTCGTCCTTTTAGGGTCCATAAATCAAGTAGTAGTTGAACACTGGGGCCAATGAAATCAACGCATTCACTCCCCACAAGTCGCTGCCCTTGTGGCAAAATTTGAAACCATTGAGAGCGGCGAGCTAGCAGAATCATTAGCATGCCATAGGCACAGGAATGGCTGTGTGGTAAGTAGCTAAAAAAAGAAGAACGGGACACGGTCGGTGCCTGATAGCACACTACCGGCATGTCCTAATGCTCCGTTAGTGGGAATTGTGCCACCAATGGAGGAAGGCCTGTCGGTGGGAATTGTGCCGCCGACAGTAGAAACTGTGGCCTCACCCTACGAGGAGGAAGAATTTGTAATCCTATTCCACAAGGGAGGGGCCGTCCAAGAATTTGTTAAGAAGTTTATTAGGAAAGGTCCGAGGAGAGGGATCCTCACCTGTACCAAGGACCCTGATTGGCCTCCGCAAGTGGCTGTGGAGGTCGTGTGGAAAAGAGACTTGTGCAGGGTGATGGATTCCTTCCCTGAGGATGAATTTCGTTCCTTGTTGAAGTGGCCCGATCTAGAACCATCGAGGTGCTTGAGTGAAGCACTGAGTCTGATCGGGGAGTAAAGTGTAAGAGGACGAGTGCCTCACATTAAAAAGGCATGTGGCCCATAAAAAGAAAATTGTAAGAGGCAAGTGCCTCAGTTCAAAGACTTAATGTAAAATGATATTGTGAAGTAAGAGGTTTATAGCCTCAATTTGTAAATTTATGTAATTTATAAAAGAACAATGTTTTAGAGAAGCAGAGTTCGGCGGGCGGCTTCTGTCTTCTCCCATTAATATCATCGTGTTCATCATTCATCTCATCTCATTAATGTCTTGTCCAGCCCGCAGCTACTCTGTATACTGCATTTATGGCAAATAAAATGAAATAAAGTAGCTTGCCAACCACATGGTCCCGGGTTCAGTCCCACTGCGTGGCACCTTGGGCAAGTGTCTTCTACTATAGCCTCGGGCCGACCAAAGCCTTGTGAGTGGATTTGGTAGACGGAAACTGAAAGAAGCCCGTCGTATATATGTATATATATATATGTGTGTGTGTGTGTGTGTGTGTTTTTCCCCCCCAAGCATCGCTTGTCAACCGATGCTGGTGTGTTTACGTCCACATAACTTAGCGGTTTGGCAAAAGAGACCAATAGAATAAGTACTTGGCTTACAAAGAATAAACTCTGGGGTCGATTTTCTCAACTGTAAAGGCAGTGCTCCAGCATGGCCGCAGTCAAATGACTGAAACAAGTAAAAGAGTAAAGCTGAAGATTAATTGATGATGGAAATGATGATATTTTACTGTTGGTTAATGAAACAAAGACAACGATATAGAAACATATACAATCTTCTGTATCCACCAACTTCTTACTAAATTACCTTAATTATATTAAAGTATCTAAGAGACTGGCTTGCAGAATATTAAATTTCCCTGTGACTACATAATGTATGCAAATACTTTCATTTTATAATAATTGCCTTGAGTTAAGTTTTTAATTAGAAGGATTCCAAGAGTGGCTGTGTGGTAAGTAGCTTGCTTATCAACCACATGGTCCTGGGTTCAGTCCCACTGCATGGAATCTTGGGCAAGTGTCTTCTGCTATAGCCTCGGGCCAACCAAAGCCTTGTGAGTGGATTTGGTTGACGGAAACTGGAAGAAGCCTGTCATATATGTGTGTGTGTGTGTGTGTTTGTGTGTCTGTGTTTGTCCCTCCAACATCGCTTGACAGCCGATGCTGCTGTGTTTACGTCCCTGTAACTTAGCGGTTTGGCAAAAGAGACCGATAGAGTAAGTACTAGGCTTACAAAGAATAAGTCCTGGGGTCGATTTGCTCGACTAAAGGTGGTGCTCCAGCATGGCCACCATCAAATAACTGAAACAAGTAAGAGACTGGCTTGCAGAATATTAAATTTCCCTATGCAAATACTTTCATTTTATAATAATTGCCTTGAGTTAAGTGTTTAATTAGAAGGATTCCAAGAGTTTGCAGAATTTTCACCTTCTGTTTAATGAATTGACCTACATTTTTGAAGTGTTTTTTTTTTTTCTCTTATATACATTCTTTACTTATTACTAAGCAGTTGTTATATCTTAACTTTCCATTCACTTAGTGCAATAGTTTAAATTCACAAAATCACTTCTTGGTGATTTCAAATTTACTGACCAACAAAATACTGAAATTAAGTATACGGGTGGGTAGGTGGTGCTCGAAGCAGTGGTGTGAAATATAAACTCTAGATCAATTCAACAGGTCAGATATATCCCAAACATGTATTTGAACTGACCTAATGACTGAAATTAATTTACTACTATTGTAATTGTATCTACCTCTCAAAAAAAAAAAAAAGAAAATTTAATTAAATTAGCATGTTTATTGTTCTATTTTCCTAATTTTGGCAACGCTTCTAATAGCTTAGAATAATATATGTCGATGCATTTCATTCATTTCTCCTGTTTATTTAAACCACTTCATTTTTTTTATATTCCACTGTCCTTTGTTTAGAAGGTCAAATAGTTCACATTACAATTTGTGTGTCCTCTTTCGCTCACCGCTGTTTTGCGTTTGTACATTGTCTAGCTTATTAAATTCATCTAACTACTTCCCCCCAGCCTTTTATCAAGCCTGAGAAACTTGTAAGTGCCTTCTGCTACTTGGTGTTTACATTCTATAAACTACAAGTTATACCCAAGATGTTTTATTTTCCTCTGAGGTGAATCCATTATTTTTGTCTCTTTGAAACTGTTCAAATATCAAAAGTTACCAATAAAATTAAAATGAGTATGGAACCGTTATCTTTCACACCACTCTTTGATATCTTCTGAGTTCATCTCTGTTATGCAGGTAAAATATTTTTTTTTAGTTTTCAAAAACACCCATTCTCTTGTATTGATTCTGTGTTATCATCATCATCATCATCATCATCGTCATCGTTTAACATCCATTGTCTGGGCTGGCATGGGCTGGACAGTTCAACCAGAGTTGGCAAGCTGGTGAGCTGAACCAGGCTCCAGACTGATTTGGCATGATTTCTACAGCTGGAGGCCCTTCCATTTTACAGTGTGCTGGGTGCTTTTACACAGCACTGCATCACCACTTTTAATTACACACACAACAAGTGTATACCTATATTCTTCAGACATGTATTAGTTTCATTAATCTATAATCTCCTCAAAAAAATGTCTAAAAAAGAATCACCCTCGGTCTTCTGTGCAAATTTGGACCCATATTACATTCTCCCATGCACTAAAAACCATTTTGCGTAAATATGTGCTACTGAAATTGGAGTGCATCTCACATACCTGTGTGTCTTTTATGTTATCTAATACAGTTATAAAATTTCAGTTGTAATTTTTGTTTTCAGAATCCTTTCTCTTTTGTCCTTATTTAACTACTTTAATAACCAATCTTATCAATTAGATGCTCATATTAAACATTGAAACCGTTTACAAATGTTAATTCCCAATTTTGCTACCCTCATCTTGTTTATTGTTGATTTGCTCATGATTAAATTCTGTCAAATTACAACTACTTTACTCATTACACTTTAGTTTTAAGTCATATCTGAATAGCCTCTAACTTTTATTATAGTGCTAAGTTAACCCTTTTGTTACCAACCCGGCTGAAACCGGCTCTGGCTCTGAGTACAAATGTCCTGTTTTCATAAATTTTGAATTAAAATCTTCCACCAAATCTTTGTCACAATTTATGTTCCTAACACTAGCTGAATGATAACTAAGTTATTTTTCTAAATTCTTTGTTATATTTAAAGTAATTGAAAGAAACACAGTGCACCTCAACAGAAATACGGTAACAAAAGGGTTAAATTATTATGATGACTGACGTATTTTTTGGTTTCATTATTTTGTTTACATTTGGTGGTTGATTACATACAAGCATTTTTAATCCATTTTTTGTTGTATCTTGGGACAGTCGTTATGCCAATAATAAATACACTGGTTCTATTCACTTCTTTATTATATATTATATATTAACGAGTTAACCCACTAACTAATCAGTTGTTTGATTAATCATTCTGTTAATCAATTGATTGGTTGTTTGTTGAAGTCACCATTCATAACTCCATTCTCTCTCTCCACTGACATGAATCTGACCTTGAGTTGAGATGGTATGTCATTGTTGTAGTCACAAATGCTGACAAAAGGAGTTTGACAAACGTAATTGGTTGACTGATTAACTGAATGACCAATCAAACAATTGATTAGTTAATTAGGTAAATAGTTAACTAGTTAACTTATATCATGGCACTTCGTCAGTTACGACGACGAGGGTTCCAGTTGATCCAATCGATGGAACAGCTTGCTCGTGAAATTATCGTGCAAGTGGCTGAGCACTCCACAGACATGTGTACCCTTAACATAGTCCTCGGGGAGATTCAGTGTGACACAGGGTGTGACAAGGCTGGCCCTTTGAAATACAGGTACAACAGAAACAGGAAGAAAGAGTGACAGAAAGTTGTGGTGAAAGAGTACAGCAGGGTTCACCACCACCCCCTGCCGGAGCCTCGTGGAGCTTTAGGTGTTTTCGCTCAGCACTCACAATGCCTGGTCAGGGAATCGAAACCGCGATCCTACAACTGCGAGTCCACTGCCCTAACCACTGTGCCATTGCACCTCCACTAGTTAACTTATAATAATAATAATAATAATAATAATAATAATAATAATAATAATAATAGTTTCAAATTTTGGCACAAGGCCAGCATTTTCGGGGGAGGGGCTAAGTCGATCAAATTGATCTCAGTATTCCACTGGTACTTTTTTTTATTGACACTGAAAGGATGAAAGGCAAAGTCAACCTCGGCAGAATTTGAACTCAGAACTTAAGGACAGATGATATGCCATTAAGAATTTTGCTTGGCTTGCTAACGATTTTGCTAGCTCACCACCTTAGTAATAATAATAATAATAATAATAATAATAATAATAATATTAATAATAATAATAATGATGATGATGATGATGATGATAATTCAAGGGAGATTTGGCTGCTATATCCAGCAGGTCAAGAGACCACTTGGAGGCTTCCTTGTTAACTTGTTCTAAGTAACGGTATCCCTAAGTGTGTGTAATTAGCAGTAGTGACTTTATGTAAGAGGAAATGGGAGTTTTGATGTTGGTAGTTCTTTTAAGTGCATTTGTAACGTAAGTGGAGGGAAACCATTTCTGTTTGCTCACAACTGATTAAATTATTATTATGCTAGTCAGGGCAGCGAGCTGGCAGAATCATTAGCATGCTGGACGAAATGGTTAGCGACATTGCGTCCGTCCATTTTTACATTTTGAGTTCAAATGTCACTGAGGTCGAATTTGCCCTTCATCCTTTCAGGGTTGATAAATTAAGTACCAGTGAAACACTGGGGTTGATGTAATCGACTAGTCCCCTCCCCACAAATTTCATGCTATGTGCCTTTGGCAGAAAGGATTACTATTATTATTATTATTATTATTATTATTATTATTATGCATTTATAACAAACTACATGTCTTAGTATATACTTCTCTGTCTAAGGTTCATGTTATTTAGCAGCTTGTGTACCACATTTATTTATACACAACATATAGACATCTGCATAGCTGTATTTCAAAGACCCATAAATATATAAATGTATAAAAAAAAAAACAAAGAAAAGTGGGGGGGTGGAGAATTTAGCAAAAGTCATAAGCCTATGTTACTATATGTATGTAACAGCATAGGCTTTAGGTGTCAGCTGGTTCTCCTCAAATTCTCGCATTTCTTGTTTGGCTCCTTCCTGCTAGGTCAGTCTTTGATGTTTCAAGTTTTATTATTGTTTTTTGTTTTTTTTTTATTTTTTTTCTTCTATGATTTTATTTTAAACTCACTGCAAATATACTTAATTTAACAAGAAGGTAATTATAATAAACAGCAATTAGAAAAAAAAACAAATAGATATAATTTAGGTGCAGTGTGTGGCTGTGTGGTTAAGAAGCTTGCTTTGCAACTGTGTGGTTTGGGGTTCAGTTCACACAAAGCTCTTTCGTCACACATCCTGTGACCATTTGGAAGAAGCAGAACAAGAGGAGGGATGTGGGATAGAGAGTCACTGAAGAGGTCACAGGGTGTGTGACAAAAGAACTTTGACAAAGAAGCTAAAATAATAATAATTATTATTATTATTTCTACTCTAGGCAATGAGCTGGCAGAACCATTAATTAGCACAAGGGGCGAAATTCTTAGCGGCATTTTATCCGTCTTATACATTCTGAGTTCAAATTTCGCCGTGGTTGACTTTGTCTTTCCTTTTTTCAGGGTCGATAAATTATCTACCAGTTGAACACTTGGGTCAATGAAATCAATTTAAGCCCTCCCATAAAATTTCAGGCCTCGTGCCTATAGTAGAAAGGATTATTATTATTTTTATTGTTATCATATAAAAAAATATGTGCATGTGTGTGAATGCAGAAGACATGAGTAGACAGGAGAGAAACGAAGGCAGTATGCTCTGTTGGATGTGTAACATCAGTGTGCATGTACGACAAAGTACAAATGTTTAGAAATAATACTTTTCTAAATCTCTCAGAGGAATTTATGCAGTAGTGTCTCTCCCTTGTAAACAGAAGGACACAGGAAATGTGTCAAGGCCGACAGGAAGCGGTGCAGCTTCCTAGGTCTAACCAACAGTAGTATTATTCCCTTCAGGGGACTGTCACATTAAGTTGACAGCATACAACTACTTCAAAATACAAATGTATTGAGAGAAAAGCTGGGCAAAAGAGGAATCAAATGTAACATGCAAGAGAGAAGATTACGTTGGTTTGGACATGTGATGCGTATGAATGAGGACAGCTGCATAAAGAAGTGCTGATCACTGAAAGTAGATGGCACCTGTGAAAGAGGAAGACCCAGGAGGGCATAGGATGAAGTGGTAAGGACCGATCTCAGAATGTTGGGCCTCACAGAAGAAATCACAATGGACCGAGATGTCTGACAATATGAAGTTCTTGAGAAGACCCGCCCATGTCAGCAAAACTGAGTTCTAGAAGGGCTGTGTCCCCTGCCACACATACTTAATAAGAAAATTTCTCATACACTCTACTACAACAAACCAAACTACATCTCTTCTCTTCCTCACATTTCTGCTTCATGCCCTATGCTTACCTCCCACTCCCCAATCCTGTCCCCTTGACCCTGTGCCACTGCATCATTGCTCTCTGCTTGCTTCTGGCCTGTATGTTCCACCCACACCCTGTCTCACTGTATTAATGCATATTCCCAGCACTTTGCTACCATCTCTATCCTGCTGTCTCCCACTCTCACTGTTTCTGTCTTGTTTGCTGATCTCCCCCCCCCCCCAACCCGGTTACTTTGTACTTCCTCTACAACAAGATAGCAGTTTCTGTCTCTCTGCCTCACTATAAACCTTTTGTCATCTGACACAAGACCACCTCCTCCAATGCCCCCTCCCCTCTCAAAAGAGTGTGTGTTTTTTTTGCCTTGCAAGTACTTGGTGACCCAGCTGTAAAATCCTTGCCAAAACTGACCTCACCTGTGCTTGTGCCACATAAAATTTACTAAGTCTCTAGAGTGGTTGGTGTTAGCAAGGGCATCCAGCTGTAAAAATCCTGCGAAAACAGTTACAGAAGTCTGGTGCAGGCTTCTGCCTAACTGGCTTTTGTCAAACCATCTCACCTGTGCCAGCCTGGAAGGCAGACATTAAACAATGATGATATATATATGTGTGTGTGTGTGTGTGTGTGTACAAATGCATATAATATGTGTGTATGGTAACCTCCCGCCCCTTTTACCCGCTCCCATTTATTGTACTTGGTATAACACTAGTGTAACAATAATTGGGTACCGTCCCAGCAGTATATTGGATAGATACTATCCCTTAGTGGGTTGAATCATACGTATGTATGTATATTTGTATGTATATATATATATATATGTATGTATATGTATGTATATATATATATATATGTATATGTATGTATATACGTATTTATATATATATGTATATATGTATATGTACATATATATATATATGTGTATGTATATATATGTATATATATATATGTATGTATATATGTATATATCTGTATGTATATATATGTGTTTGTATATATATATATATATGTGTGTGTGTGTGTATATATACATATATATACGTATATATATGTATATATATGTATATATATGTATATATACATATATGTGTGTATACACACACACACACATACACACACATGTGCATATATGTGTGTGTGTGTGGGGGGGGGTGTCTGTTCCCTTTGACACCATGGTGATAGAACTGAAATAAGGCTTGGTGAACCACATTCTTTCACTGTGAAGAAACCAGTTCAGCTCTAGTTATAACTTTTCTATGTCTGTACAAATAAATAGCAACAACAACGACAACAACAATAA
The DNA here is from genome assembly GCF_046866305.1 of Octopus bimaculoides. Lineage (NCBI taxonomy): Eukaryota > Metazoa > Mollusca > Cephalopoda > Octopoda > Octopodidae > Octopus > Octopus bimaculoides. Next base: position 12,316,947 of record NC_142934.1, on the reverse strand, counting down.
TAATAATAATAATAATAATAATAATAATAATAGTCCCTCTTAGCTACAATAGCATAGTTTTGTGAGATATCAACTGGCTTTTATTACGCTACTCTTTGACACTTATGTAAAATGTCTTAAACATTTCACTTATAACTTTTTATTTTGGTTCTCAATTCTCTACTTTTGTTGTCTTCAAGTTGAAGCCTGCTTGACTTTAGTGTTATATAGCTTTTGTTTCTATGTACGAGGGTAAGTCAGAAATTATCTGCACTTTTGCCATAACATATCTTTATTATTGTCACACTGTCTTTCTGCGCATACGTGCTTATAGTTGGTACTATTGTGGTAAAGTGGAGCCTGACCATGCCATTTTTCTTTCCTGTTTTACCGTATAAGTATGGCTGCTCCCCTAGCAATGTGCACCAAAGAAGAACAAAGGTGTGTAAGGTACTGAAATTAAACGGAAGCTTTTAGCACAATACGAGGACAGTGCACTGCCACGTAGAAGTGTGTATGAGTGGAATGAGAAATTTAAAAATCACCAGCCAAGCATGATGCACGAAGTGGGAGCAGGACACCTATCAACCTCCACCACTGATGAGAAGATTCAACAAGCTCAAGAGATGGTAATGGTAAACCAGTTTACCATTGCCGTATCTTAGATCACTGCTCTTTGTTCTTCTTTGTTGCACATTGCTAGTGGAGCAGCCATGCTGACACTGTAAAGCCAGAAAGAAAAACAGTGCAACCAGGCTCAAACTTTGAACATGTGACCTCAATAGTCCCAACTATAAGCATGCATGCGCAGAAAGCAGAGTGCTAATAATAAGGATATATTATGGCGAAAGTGCAGATAATTTTTGACTTCCCCCTCATATATGTGTTGTGTTCTGTGTTGTGATCTGTGTGTGTGTAGACACAGGCATTGTTGTGTGGTTAAGAATTACCCAACCATATGGTTTTGGGTTCAGTCCCACTG
>NC_142934.1:12280986-12310986 GCF_046866305.1 Octopus bimaculoides | reverse complement strand
ACTCCTGGGCCACTCAAGACCTTGTGAATGGATTTATTTGACATAAACTGAATGAGGCTTGTCATATGCATTTATGTATGTATGTATGTATGTATGTATGTATGTATGTATGTATGCATGTGTGTGTGTGTGTGTTTGTGTACTTGTGTATGTATTTGTGTATACCATTGTTTAGACATCATGTGCTGGTTGTAAACAAGCATCACCCTCATACAAGCAGTAAACATTCCAGTAAAAATCATGTCTGGCCATGGTGGGGTGGAATATTACCTGGCTTGGAAACAGGTGAAGACTAGTGGTGGGAAGGGCATCTAACCATAGAAACTCTGCCTTAACTACAAGCTTCTTTCAGTTTCCATCTACCAAATTCTTTCACAAACTCGGTCAGCTGGAAATAATATCAGAAAACACTTAGCCAAGATGCCATGCATTGGAATTGAACCAGAAACCACATGGTTGGGAAGCAAATTTGATAACCACACACCCATGCCTATCATTAATCCACTAGTGTAGATATAATCACTTGTGCATCTCCCCTAAAAAAGAAGTTTGGCCTTGTGCTTCAACAAAAGAAATCATAATTGACATAGATTTATGTTGTACTAATTATGAGAAATATTAAGATATAAACATATATTTGACATAAAGATATTGTCTTTTTGTTCCATGTCGTTGAAATGAAAACCAAATAAAATAAGTCTCCTTTCATGCTATGAGAAAACACCCTCAACACACAGAAATGTATATATATATAAATTTTCCCTTAATGTCTATTTTAAGAGCTGTAAAAAAAAACACCCTATATAACTAGTAGGACCACTTGTTTCTTTCTTGTGTAAACATTATAAATATGGAACTTACTAAACGTTCTTTAAAAAAGGTTTGTTTTTTTTTTTTTTTGGCGTTTTCATATTTAATATGGCATGTAAATATTTGCAGCCCGATGAATATGTTTTACGTGCTTTAGTCTGATTTTTAGATTTCTAGAATTCAGTGTTCCTGCAGAAAAAACTAGCCCACTTGTTACTTTTGGAAGAATAAGTCTATACAGGGATATTTAGGTTACTGGTTGTCATAGTAACAATTTGTTTGAATTCTAAAATTTTGGTTACTGATAAGTACTTCAGTAGCTAGCTTGCACACAAGAGAAAACAAGAAAACACTTAGTATTTCCTAATAGTATTTGACTTGCCATATATTTTTAAAGTGTATCTTATGTACATTCCGTTATACGTAACATGTGTTTATATTTTCTGATTTAAATGTATTCTCTTATTGTCTCATCCAAATGCACAATATTTTACTTGCTAATTTGATGGACAAAGAATTAATATTTTAATTTAAGAAACATTTCTCACCATAATGTATACATATCTAGTTGATGATAAGGAGGAGACAAAAAAAAAAAACTGTTGATAAATTGCAAAAAATAAACTCAAAAATGTTGAATCACAAGGAAAGGTTATCATATATATATATATATATATATATATATATACACACACACACCAGTATCTTTATGTATTTAGTTATTTACTGCGTATTCATTGCAGGCTTTGGATTAAATATTTGAATCTTCGTGAAGGTACGATTCAAATTTTCAATTAGAAATCTTGTTCTCTATAATAAGTTTTGTAATTGTAGTTTGTTTTTATTAACAACAACAACAACAACAAAAACAGCATAACATTCAACATATGAGAAAAATCTCTTAAATCTTAAGATTAATAAGGTATTAATTTAGAAATATATAACAAAATTTTCAATCTGAATTCATGTATACATGCTTCCTAATTTTTTTTCCAATCCTAGGGAAAATATATTAAAAAGAATAATTGATTCTTCATTCTCTTTCCCTATTTCAATTATAGCAATAAACTTAACATTTTTATTTATGTGTTTAATAGTTTTATTTGGTGAAGACACATGACTAAGTGGTTACAGTATTTGGCTCATGATCATAAGGTTGTGGTTCAATACCTGGTGGTATGTAATGTCCTTGAGCAAGACACTTTATCTCACATTGCTCCAGTCCACTCAACTGTAGAAATGAGTTGTACCCATATTACAGAGGGCCAGCTTAGTCACATTCTGTGGAGTACTCAACCACTTGTACCTTATTTACTGAGCTGGCTGTTCAGTCAAGTGAATCAACTGGAACCCTTCTCCTCGTAACCGACAGAGTGTTAGTTCATAATCTTAACTAAACAAAATAGTTTTTCTAATGTGTTTAACAATTTTTCTTAAACAAAATAATTGCTGGTATAGCTGTGTGGTTAAGAAGTTTGCTCCATAATCATGTAGTTACAGGTTCAGTCCTACTGCACAGTAACTTGGTCTGACCAATGCTCTGTGAGTGAATATGATAGAAGGAAACTGTGAGAAGCCTGTCTCATATATATATAAATATATATATATATATATAATTATATGCATGTGTCTGTATTTATGTCTGTCCCCATTCCATGGCTTGACAACCAATGTTAAGCATCAGATCTAAAATAAGCACTACAGCTCTAAAGTCTGATGACTGAAACAAATAAAAAAAATAAAAGAATAAAATAGATACTCAGTTTGCAATCATCAGAGAAAATAATTATTTTCTCGTTAGTAAATCATACAAATAATAAACTCTCTCAAGGCATTGCCCCAGCATGGCCACAGTCTAATGACTGAAACAAGTAAAAACAAAAAAAAAAAAATATCAAATGATACATCTTTGCTTTCTGAAGATTGCCACAGACTTCCTGGTTCTTATACCAGTTCTTTCTTCCTAGTAGACTATGTGCTACTACATAAGCCTATGTCACTTGACCTGATTAAACTAGCAACCAAATCATTCTCAATCCACACTGATATCTTCAAAAGCATCTCCAGTACATTGACTGATGCAGACTTAGATAACCGTTTGACTAAAAGACAGGATGATCGTATTTGGAATGCCTATGATTACAAGTCTCCGTGATAACAGCTGCTGACCTGAGGCCAGATATAATAACAAATAACACATGCCTTCACTTTTTATATGTATCGACTGATATATCCTTTTTACTGAAACATAAACCGGTTGTCATCAATAAAGATAAAAATTCTTCAGACATCTTGTTGCTATTATAAATTCTGACCAGCGTTATTTTTGGCAACATGATTTAGTTTGGAGAATATTTACTGTTTTCATTCTTTTGTGACCAAATTGTTATTGAAATGCACTTTTAATTCATTTTGAAAAAGGGTGAAGAATTTAATAAGATAGCTTTGTTAGGCACTGGCATGGCTATGTGGTAAGAAGCTTACTTCCCAACCACATGGTTCCAGGTTCAGTCCCACTGCATGGTACCTTGGGCACGTGTCTTCTACTTATTAGCCCCAGGCCGACCAAACTCTTGTGAGTGGATTTAGTAAATGGAAACTGAAAGAAACCCATCATACATGTGTCTCTCTCTCTCTCTCTATATATATATATGTGTGTGTATGTGTGAGTGTATGTATATATCAATGTGTGTCTTTGTGTCTGTGTTTGTCCCTTACCACCACTTAACAACTGTTGCTGGTGTGTTTACATCCCCGTAAGTTAGCGGGCCAGCAAAAGAGCCCGATAGAATAAGCACTAGGCCCTTAAAAAAGATACGTCCTAGTGTTGATTCATTCATCTAAAAAAAACCTTTAAGGCAGTGCTCCAGCTGGGTCACAGTCAAATGACTGAAACAAGTAAAAGATTAAAAATTATTGAATTGGTTTCTAGAAAATAATTTATCATATAATTTTGATGGATAGTTTTTAATTTAAATCACCTCAAAGCAGAAAGTTTGTATCATAAGGCCACGATACAAGCTACAAGCATTTTAGTATTAAAAGGGTTAAGTAAAAGCTGATATTGGTTTATTGTTTAAGGGTATGGCTTCTACTCATCTTACAAGAAATTAAGAGCTATGATTGTTAATACATTTCTCTATGAGCATTAGTAAATTAAAGAAGAAACTCCAACCAGAAGCCAAATCCAAGTCACTGCACTATGTCTGTTGACCAATATTACTTGTGTAAATAAGAGTGGAGTAGATGTGTCTGATAGTAAATGTTAATCAGTATCTATGCCTATTCAGACACTGAATAAATATAAGCACCTAGTCAGGCACTTATACTTTATTTGGACATTGGTATTTTACTATGTAAGGAGGTATTGGTAAGATGTAAATTCTGTTCTCTGTTCAAATATCACCAAGACCAACTTTGTTTATTTTCTCTCTGGTTATTGATATAAGTTATACTTGTAATAATGTATGACAACTAGCTTTGTTGATTTACTTGACTACGCTCTTCACCTACAAATATTGACTCTTTGCCTGTCAAAATCCATATTAATATCAAAGCTCTTTGGAAAAGAGTTGCATGTTTTTTTTATTTTATTTTATTTTTGTGATTTAGTCAGAGAAGAAAAGGTGACCTATTTCAGGGTCTCTGAGGCTGGTAGGGGTACTCTACCTCCAGATCAGAGACCTAGCTTGAAATTTACAATTGACTGAATTTAGCCAACAATTGGCCGGATGATGATGGTAAACCAGGCAACAATACAATTTGCCTAAGCATATTACTGTTACCTAACTTATTAAGACCAAACAGGATGAAAATCAAAGTAAACTGCCATGAGGTCAAAAAATGAGTCATAAAACTAAATACCGGAATAATTTATAGTTAGTCTGCTTATCACCCTACTGTCTCGGTTGCCTTTAACATCCTAAAATCCATAAAAAATAACTACAGGAACTCAATATTGGTTTCAAATTTTGGCACCAGCCAGTAATATCAGATAGAGGGTAAGTTGATTATATTGACCCTAGTGTTCAATTGGTACTTACCTTATTGCCCCCACCCCCAAGGGCGCAAAGCAGTCAAAATACTGCCAAGCATTTTACCTGGCATGCTAACCATTCTGCTAGGTTGCTGCCTTACATGAATTAAGTATTGATAAACCATTGCTACATCCCTATTCAACTGCTTAATGCAACTATCTTCATCATTACCATCATCATCATTACCATCATCATCATTTACAATCCATATTCCATGCTACCATGGGTTGGATGATTTGAAAAGATCCTACAGTTCAGAGGACTGTGTCAAGTTCCAATGTTCTCTGTAAATGATTTGATTTAATATCTGGGGCAGAAATAGTAAATCTTATTATGGTACAGTTGTATTCAAAGCAAAATATTTTATCTTGAACATAGAATATATATGCATAGAATATAAGATTCATACAATATCCATATTCACATGGATATTGTGTGAAGTTTATATTCTATGCATAGTTTAATTCTACTGAATTTTTGTAAATATTTCTGAAATCTTCTATAATACTAGCAGCATTAATACAATCATGATTGGCTAAACGTGTTACTGAAAATCTAAATTCATGTGTATGAACAAAGGCCGTTGCATCACGAAGTGCTGATCTCTAATTGTAGAGGGACCATGTGGAAAGGGTAGACCCAGTAAGGCGTGGGACGAAGTGGTGAGAAAGGATCTACAGACATTGGGACTCGCAGAGGTAATGACAGGGGATCAAGACACCCGGTGGTTCGCTGTACTTGAAAACATACACCAAGTTAAGTAAAAGTGTGGTTGCCCTTACATATAGTCTCACCCCCTGCAACCTTCACCTGCTGAGCATCCCTAACCTCATGGGCTCATAGGTGCTGGTGCCGGTGCCACATGGAAAGCACTTGTGCTGGTGCTGCATAAAAACACCCAGTACACTCTGTAAAGTGGTTGGTGGAAGGTCATCCAGCCATAGAAATCATGCCAAAACAGACAGGGAGCCTGAACAGCCCTTCAGCTGGTCAGCTCCTGTCAAACCATCCAATCCATGCCAGTATGGAAAACGGATGTTAAATGATGAGGATGCTGATGATTTCAGTTATTATGATCACTAAAAGCTGCTAAGCATTTAATGGATATTAAAATGGTTTTTTTTAACAAAGATATTTAAAATAAAATCTCTTACATGAATTTTTTCTTTTCTATGGATATATACTAGGTGGGTCTGCAATGGAAGAACATTTGCTTGTTTAAACAACACACTGAAGAAATGATTGATTAGTTAATTAGATATTTAACTAATTGACTAATAAACAAAAATGTGATATTGAACCAGTGTGTGTGTTTTATCATTATTGGCATAATGACCTTCCCAAGGCACAATAAGATTTTATTTTACATCCTAGCTTAAAAATACATTTGTCAGCTTATATAAAATGTTTTATGATTTTTCATAATATGTGATATATTACTTTTTGAGTCTGTAATCAAAAATAATAAGCAAACTAGTGATTGGCTATTTGGAAGTCTATCTGAGTTTTGTTATTTTTCTATATCCCTGCTTAGACTACACGGGTGTTTTAAGCACTTAAGGAATATGACATTAAACACAAATATCAGTAGCATCATCAAATTATTCTGACATTTTAGCTGTTATAATTTAACTCTGTATGTGTGTGTATGAGTGTATGTGTGTGTATGATGCCACTGGAAAACTGTTGTTTTGGTGCTAAGAGCTGTGGCACAATTCTACTTTCCATAAATGCAACAATTATTTGTCTTTTTATAAATTTAGGCAAACTAAAGATTGACTTTTTGGTACCACCCTATTAGAGTGTATGTTGAACAATGTTGCTATTCTTCCCAAACAACACACACACACACATACACGTGCGTGCGCGCGCACACACACACACGATAGTTTGACAATAACTTTTACTCTAACATCTAATTCATTGAGTTAGATATTTTATCATGTTGTTAAATCGACTTTATTAATTCAATTAAAGAATTAAGATCAATTGAGATTTTGAAATCAATACATGCATTATAATTTTTCGCTTATTCTGTATTTGTCCTTTGACAAAAAATCTTTTTTAGATTTTTCACTAGACATGTCAAAACTAACTGCAGACTTTCATACATCGTTGAGAAAGAATTTTGTAAAACTACCATATTTGATGGCATATTAAATACACTCTAATTTCAGTAGTTCCTATTCTGGGAAAAATAGTTTTTAGTGCATTAAAGCTTATGGGAAGCACAGCTCTGCATATAGGACCCGGGGTGATTTTTTTGAAACACATTATTTTGGAAAAGAAAGTGCGTTTTATATGCCATTAAATACGGTATTTATTATGATTTTAATTGTTTCATTTATATTTATAATTTTCTTTTGATTTTAAATAACTACTAATTTGTTGTATCTGTTTCTGCTAAATCAGGTTTTAATTAACTGAGCAACATCATATCTCTTGTTTTTAATGAAACAAATAAGTGAATTTTTAAGTGTGAACATTTTATGAATATGAGTTTTTAATTATTGGTATAGTATCAATATTCAACAAACTGTAACTGTCTCAATTGATAAGTCTACAGGTCTGAGACATTGGCTACAGTCATGTTATACATGAATATATAGATGTGACTAGCTGTAATGAATACTTCTAATCTTAACCAGTGCTACAGTGATTAAACTTTGTGCAACACTACAATGAAGCACATTTTTGTCAATGCCTTTAGTGCAAATAATCTAATCCATACTGGACCTGACATACAATACAATACATATAAAATAATGCTAACAAACCTCTGCCAAGGCAACACCAATGTCCTCTCAACAATTATCCGGAGATGATTTTTAAAATAAGAATATCTGAAATAAACTTGGCTGCTCTCGCAAATGACAATACTAAAAATGAACGCAAGCACTCTCAAAAATTAAGTAAAAAACACGGTAAAATAATCCAGAATCCTTGTCTGGTAACAGATCAATCCCCAAATCTAATCAGTTTGTGCCAGTTATGAGGCCAAACATCCGTGAAAGTTTCATCCAAATCCATCCAGTGGTTCTTGAGATATCTTGTCCACAGACAAACAAACAGACCAACACAACTGAAAACAATACCTTTGCCTTCACTAAGGTGGAGGTAATAATAATACTAATAATAATACTAGAAAACTAGAATTTTTGGGTAAGAATAGTTATAGTTGGGTTATGTCATAAATTATTCTTAGAATTCTCCAGGGTTGTTACATTTTACAGAGCAGTTGAATAGTTTAGTGCCAAAAAGGTATGGTGATCTGCCCACTGTATTCAAAGTTGAGCAGAGTTTGGTAACAATCAGTTTTGATTTCGTCTAGGGCCAAGTAGCAAAATAATTGGTTCAGCGTCCTAGACATATAGTGATGGAATAACTTACAGGTATAGCAAGTTACATAATGTGCATGGTCTAATGGTTAGAGTGTTTGCCCTCATGATTATAAGATCTTAGTTTTGATTCCCGGAAAGAGTAGTGCATTGTATTCCTGAGCAAACTACTTCATTTCACAGTTCCAGTCCACTCAGCTATAAATTTAATTCCAGCAATAGTTGGGAAGTTAACCCTATGATGGACTAGCATCCTGTTCAGGAGGTGGTGTTGTGATCTCAGTCTCTTGTACCCTATGTAAATTAGGCTAAGTTCCAGTCTTATGAGTCCTAAGGATCATAACAGATCCTAAACTAATAGTAAGTTAAACCAAATTCTTCTGAATGGTCAATTTTTAAAGGGTATATCCACCCTGTTATGTAATGTTCTTATATACACTTCCATAGGAAGCTCTGTTAATTGCCATAACATATTTGAGTCAGTCAAATCTCAAAGCTTTCTTTTAACAATAATAAAATGTAGTTTGATTTGCAATTTTTCCATATATGTCTGAAAGGTATAAGCAAGTTAGTTGCACTCATTTCATACGAAATAGCTTAGGTCAATGTAATAATGTCATGAGAAACCAGTTCTTCATGAAAGAAATGTTTGTATCTAATTTATTTATTTATCTGTTTATTTATTTATTTATTATGTGATGTCTTTCAGCTGAATAAAAGTAGTAGATTTTAGTCAAATATGTTGAGAAAGTGAGCATTGTTACGGAAATAATGGCACTCCTGATTTTTTTTTATTTATATCTGCACATGCATGCAAACACACACACACACACACACACACACACACACACACACACACACACACACACAGAGTCACACATATATATATAAAAGCACTATATCAACATTTTCTTAGTTTAATCATTGATCAGGTCCAGCTAAAAGAAGAACATTTATTAACAGTGTGTGTTCGTTAGGTTTCTGTTTCAACAGTTTAATTTCTCATACAATTTTCATACTAATTGGATTTTGTGACGGTTAAACATTGTTAGATTATTTTACAAATTTAACTGTTATAAAATAAAGAGATCGTTTCTAATTATAAAATTTGTCAACATTTAATTTTGAAGTAAGCAGTTCATTTTCATGAGATTGCATTCTTTTATTTATTTTTACTATGAGTTTAAGAAAAAAACAGAATGTTTTTCGGTACTGATGGGTTTATGTTTTTTTTCTACAGTCAAATGTCTTCTAAAATTATACTAATTTTTTTTTCTTCTTTCTCTATTATAATTTTCAGGAGAAGACCAAAGAAAGTAATTTCAGAGAGGAAATGGAAAAGGAATTATATGAGAAAGAATACCAACTTCACAACTTAATTACAAGACAGAAAGAAGTAATTGTTTTACTTACTTTTTACCTTAACCCACATTTTTCTTTTCTCATAAAACATTATACTCTCCAAGGTTTTTTGTTTTTTAGTTAAACACTAAGCCCTATTCATATTGAAATCTATCTCATGTTTACTGAGAGAAATAATTTTAAAATTCTTAAGCTTTCATTATATTTCAATAAAGTGACTTAGGGTGCTTCTAAGTTTCTCTAGTGTGTGGTGGAGTCTACAAACAGGTTTTGATTGTCCTGAATTGAAAACATTTAACTTTCATTTCTCTTATATATTTGAAAACTTAAAAAGAGAAAGAAATTCAAGTTATATGTATTAACTTTCCATCCTGAAACAACCAATGAACATGGAACTAAAATAAGTGATCTTTATCAAATCTCAATGCTTATGTGCATATGTGAGAAACAAGTATTTCTTAAAATTCATTAAATTTGCATACCTTTTGTCAAATTATATTTGTTTTCTAATTAACAATCATTTATCAATTGTTAATTAATTCTCTTGTGTTGCTTTACTTTTAGATGGAACAAAAACTGAAGGACATTAATTATTCAGAAATGGAAGCTAAAACAACCAATGACCGCCTTGCTAAAGTAAGTGGTATTTACATTTGAAATGTCTGCACATGTATTTGCATAACTTAACTTAGATTTCTCTCCTTGCATGTGTGTGTGTGTGTGTGTGTGTATCTATCTATGTATGTATGTAGGTATGCATGTATGCATGTATATGTGTGTGTTTGTATATATGTATGTATATGTATGTGCATATATATATATATATGTATGTATATGTATGTGCATATATATATATATATATATATATATATGTGTGTATGTATATATATGATGTACTCATGTATATATGTCTGTAGATAAGTACTTAGCTATGTATATATATATATATATATGTATTTGTATGTATATATGTGTATATGTATATGCATGTATATGTGTGTATGTATGTATATATATATATGTATGTGTGTGTGTGAGTTTATATATATGTATATATGTATGTGTGTATGTGAGTTTATATATATGTATGTGTGTTTGTGAGTTTATATATATGTATATATGTATGTGTTTGTGTGAGTTTATATATATGTCTATATGTATGTGTTTTTGTGAGTTTATACATATGTATATATGTATGTGTCTTTGTGAGTTTATATATATGTATATATGTATGTGTGTGTGAGTTTATATATTTGTATATATGTGTGTGAGTATGTGTATATATATATATATATATATATATATATATATATATGTATGTATGTATTTATGTGTAGGATTGAATATATATATGTATGTGTGTGTGTGTGTGTTTTCAAAAGCTACTGAAGAAGAGAATACTCAATACTTGGTGTAGTGTATATGGTTTTTTTTAAACTAGATTTCTTTCTTGCAACTTAGTTTCACACTACTGTGATTATCAGGTAAGTTCTCACCTGATGATTGCTGTGGCATGAAACTTATTTGAAAGGAATACAGTTATTGTGTGTGTGTGTGTGTGTGTGTACATGGATTCATATATACATATTTACATCTCTCCCTTTCTCTGTCTCTGTCTGTATGTCTGTTTCTCTGTAAATATATATATATAAAGGTGGCTATTAAATATACACAACAATGCTTTAAATCCATTTACTCTGATAACATGAGAATTGACTTTGCTAACCTTACAATAGTAATCATGGCTTCCTTTTTTGGAACTCTATGGAATTCCATACATGATAAATTCTTAATTTATTAAAATACTTCTCTGAGAACAGGAATGTGTGTGTGTGTGGTGGGGGGGAATTACTTATTGTAGTTGTTAATGACTTCCAAGGAGAAAGGTGTATTAATTTAAAGAAATTAGGAATAAATTTTGTTAGTTAATTTACATGTTTAACCAAAGGACAGTTTGATTCTTGCAGTCAAGATACAAATATGGACATCTATTTTGGTTTGTTAGACCTCAACAGAGTAGTACGGAGCTATGTATATTTTTGGCTTAGGATAATTTACTCTTTTACATATTTTTTTCACTCTGAGTTGAAATTCTATGAGAACTGACATTACATTTTATTTGTCTCTGGTTAAGAACCATGTGGTTCTGAGTTCAGTCTGATTGCATGGTACATGGTACCATAGGCAAATATTTTCTCCTATAGTCCCATGCCAAAACCTTGAGTGGATTTGGTCAACAGAAACTGCATTGCTTACTGCTTATTGGACGGGAGATCACTCGGCTTGTCAGTCGATGAAGAGCGTGGCTATCCACATGAACTGACGTGAATTGCAGGACTCAGTGAACATCGACACCTTGAACGCACATTGCGGCCCCAGGATCCCATCGTCCCGGGGCCCCATCCGGTCGAGAGTCTTTTTCAAAGGCGGCGAGCTGGCAGAAACGTTAGCACGCCGGGCGAAATGCTTACCGGTATTTCGTCTGCCGTTACATTCTGAGTTCAAATTCCGCTGAGTTCAACTTGGCCTTTCATCCTTTCGGTGTCGATAAATTAAGTACCAGTTATGCACTGGGGTCGATGTAATCGACTTAATCCCTTTGTCTGTCCTTGTTTGTCCCCTCGAAGTTTAGCCCCTTGTGGGCAATAAAGAAATAAGAAACTGCACTGCTTACAAAATCCCTGTGCAATCATTAGAAATTGTTATTGCTAGTTACAATCGTAATAAAAAACATTAAATCTGAAATGACCTTATTAACGATTTATTATTCTGGTTCTTAAAAGGACAGAGATGAATTGCTGTACAGGTTAAAGCAGTCCCAAGAATGTATAGAAGAACAAAGCAGCTATATTCAACAACTACACCAACAGCAAAAGGATGAAAAAAGGGAAAGATCAAAGTAAGTTTACCAATTCTTTATTTTCATAACATATAAATTTATTCCATTTCTTCTCAAAGACTTAATGTTACATCCATACAGTTGTGGCCAAAAGTTTGGAACATTTTTTTAAAAATTAAGATTGTTATGCCCAAGTACAAGTCACTTCAAATGTATACAATGTATAAATTTAGACATTTAATATAAAAATTCTAATTTTTGGACCTATGTTCCAAACTTTTGGCCATGACTATATACTAGTGTGTATAGTGACTATCATGTTAAGCTATTTATTGATATTTCTATAGTTATTTCTTTTTGTCATTAGACTGTGTCATGTCAGTTTATTTTCCACTACACTCTCGGAGTGGTTGGCGTTAGGAAGGATATCCAGCTGTAGAAACTCTGCCAGATCAGATTGGAGCCTGGTGCAGCCTTCTGGTTTGCCAGTCCTCAGTCAAATCGTCCAACCCATGCTAGCATGAAAGGCGGACGTTAAACGATGATGATGATGAATAGTTAATGAAAAGTACTTTATCTAGTTCCTCCTGAGACTTCAATGGCAAAACCGTGCTCCTTTCTGGAATCAAATACTTTTATTGATTGTTGACTGTTCTATTCTTTGGACAGCTAGCAATTTTGACTCACTAGTTGCAACTTTTTGGTGAAGAGCTTCTCTTATGAAGATTGCCATCTTGATTCCATTTAACCTTAGGGAATCAACCCCATTATTTACTTTTTATTTTGTTTTTTATTAGCCTGGTACTTATTCTTTTGCTGAACTGCTAAGTTATGGGGATGTAAACACACCAACACCAGTTGTCAAGTGGTGGAGGGGGACAAACACAGACGTGAAGACACACACACACATCACACATGCATATAGACGACAGGCTTCCATCAGATTTTGTTTAACAAATCCACCCACAAGGCTTTGATTGGCTTGAAACTATAGTCAAAGACACTTTTCCAAGGTGCCACACGGTGGAACTGAACCTGGAACCATATGGTTGGGAAGCAAGATTCTTACTACACAACTACATCTGCACCTATAGATAGGCAATAGGTGTATATGCATATTTCAGGAATTCTTGCTCTTTCTTCAGTACCACATCCAAGTCTTGTATAGTAATTATCTTAAAAAATTTTCGAGTGTACAATAAGCTGCAATGTTTTAATTTTTGTTTCTTTATTTTAATGATTTAAGAAGTTTCAATAACACTTTATACTAATACAGTGATTTTTACAGATTTTAAGCTTAATTCTCCACATTGCTCTACTCTATGCAAAACATAAAATGACATTTTAAAACTTTGATGATGGAAATATTGTAACTATATATATTTTTTTTTTCTTTTTTAATACAGAATAGCATTGAAGCTAACTGAAGGAATAGCAATAGAAAGAGAAAGTCTAGTCAAACAATTGGATCATCTCAGGTATAGTAAATGTTAAATTAATATATATTTTAACTACAACAAGAAATTGCTTTAAAGAAAGATATAAACAGCGTTTGTAGTTTATTTTGAAATGCTAGTCAGAATTGTTTAAACAAGTGTAATATTCCAAATCAAGAAGTACAACAAAACTTAAGTGTGCAAATTAAACCTTCTTAATATTGGAAATAATATACTGTTGATATCTTGACCATATACTCTTTTACTCTTTTACTTGTTTCAGTCATTTGACTGTGGCCATGCTGGAGCACCACCTTTTAGTCGAGCTAATCGACCCCAGGACTTATTCTTTGTAAGCCTAGTACTTATTCTATCGGTCTCTTTAGCCGAACCATTAAGTTATGGGGACGTAAACACACCGGCATCGGTTGTCAAGTGATGTTGGGGGGAACAAACACAGACACACAAACATATACACACACACATACATATATATATATATATATATATATATATATATATATATATATATATATATATATACGATGGGCTTCTTTCAGTTTCCGTCTACCAAATCCACCCACAAGGCTTTGGTCGGCCCAGGGCTATAGTAGAAGACACTTGCCCAAGGTGTCACACAAAATACTTTGTTTTTTTTTTTGTTATTAATATTTGAACACTAGGACTTTGGTACAATTCAATAAACACTACAAAATTAATTTTAATTTAGCATTAAAAATAAAAGTAACACTGATGGATTAAGTTATTAAATGTAATATTGATATTTTTACAAGAAATGATCTAAAAGCTTATTTTCCTTTTTTTTTAAATTTTTTTTAATTTACAGAAATATTAATCGTAAACTACAAGATGACAAAGATGAAGCTGAAGCAAGGCGGGTATATATACATTTATGATACAAATAAACACTCATCAGGAGTGAATTTTTTTTATTAGAAAATTATGGCTTTTAAAAAATTTTTTGCGTTTAGCAACTTATATATTTAATGAAATACTTTTCTAATACTTTTAATACAGGAATTCAATATATAATAATTTTAGGCTTTGCTTCTGCATTTTAAATATATTTTTTCAATATTTCTGTTTTTTTGTATCATATATAAAGGTTTTTATTTTAATAGTTCTTAGAAAATTAAATTTTATTTTGTATAAAAAAGAAAATGTTCTCTTGTTTTGTTATATTAGAATCATCTATCTCATCATGATTTAGAGATTTTATTCTTGGGTGCTGTCAAGTTTTGTGTTGATGCATTCTTAGTATTCGCTAAAGTTCAGAGAAGGATCTATCCCTTGTAGGTCTATATTTTGCGCCCCAAACCTCTGCAATTGTGTATTGTTATGGGATTGCTCTTTTCTTTCAGTGTTTGAAGTCATAAACAGATTAAATTAGGTGAGCTCATAAAAAAAAAAAAAAAAAAAAAAAAATTTCCTAACACATTCACTATTGTGAATATGTGCATGTTTCTGTTTTCTGCATTAATTAGAAAGAAAGTAATTAATTTTAAAGAATGGCAAGAAGTATAACCATTCTGGATTGAATCCTGCATTTATTGACCCAAAGTTATAAAAGATGCATCGTGTTTGGAATGATAGATGAAATAACATCATTAACTAGCTATTCATTGCTCGTTATATGGATATTGACCTGAAAACTAAAGCATGTAGACTTTAACAATAACAGTTTACCTTAATTCTAATGAAATGAATTCACTTTAATGTTCATAATACAGATACATATATATTATATACAGATACATATATTATATAAGGTGGCGAGCTGGCAAAAACGTTAGCATGCTGGGCGAAATGCTTAGCGGTATTTTGTCTGCCATTACATTCTGAGTTCAAATTCCGCCGAAGTTGACTTTGCCTTTCATCCTTTCGGGGTCGATAAATTAAGTACCAGTTACGCACTGAGGTTGTTACGCACTGGGGTTGTTACGCACTGTCTGTCCTTGTTTGTCCCCTCTATGTTTAGCCCCTTGTGGGCAATAAAGAAATAAGATACATATATTATAGTATTTAAAATGTTACTGGGGGTGGCGAGCTGGCAGAAACGTTAGCACGCCGGGTGAAATACTTAGCGGTATTTCATCTGCCGTTACGTTCTGAGTTCAAATTCCGCCGAGGTTGACTTTGTCTTTCATCCTTTCGGAGTCGATAAAATAATTACCAGTTGCGTGCCGTAGTCGATCTGATCGACTTACTCCTCCCCCAAAAATTCCGGGCCTTGTGTCTAGAGTAGAAAAGAATTTTTATACAGGCTATGATCATCGATCTTTTTAACAATCATCATCAAGCCAGGGATCCTTCCTGTCATGGGAATCCGGTTGCCAAGACTCTCCAGTCCCCTTTGTGTAGGGTTGCACACATACATTCAATCTTCTAACATTATCTAGAACTGGAAATGAAAAAGTCTGATCTGAGGGATATCTGGCTGTTATTTCTAACAAGTTGAGTGACTATGTAGAGACACCCCTCACTGACTCGAGAAACTCTAGTGTTGTTACTATCAATGAAAGCAAGCATTTGTAGTTCATATCTATTAACATCTGGAAACACACACACACACACACACACACACACACACACACCTGTTCACTACTATCAAAACACTATGTATTTTCACCAGCATCCAAGATTCAGTGATTTAATGCATGTTCAAATGCCATTAATTGCAACTTAATAAGGGCTTTAAAATTATTTAAAACCAAGCATGATTTCATTCTAAATGTTATGAACAGTCATAAACCTTTCCATCCTTTCTGTTTATGCTTCATTTTTATGATTAAATGCTAATATCTGAGCTTTTCAGCATGTTAGTAACAACATTTCGGATCTGGCTCTATTCCTTACTTTATATCTAGCTTCACTTATACATCGATTCTTTTCATTGCCATTGCATTGTTACACAGTTATTTCCTTTGATCAAACTGATATATGCAATTATTTTTCTTATATATATATATATATATATATATATATATATATATATATATATACATATACATATATATATATATATATATATATATATATATACATATACATATATATATATATATATATATATATATATACATATACATATATATATATATATATATATATATATATATATATATATATATATATATATATATATATATATATATATATATATATATATATATATATATATATATATATATATATATATATATATATATATATATATATATATATATATATATATATATATATATATATATATATATATATATATATATATATATATATATATATATAAAAAGGCATGTGGCCTAGTGGTTAGAGTGTTGCACACATGATTGTTAAGTTGTGGGTTCAATTCCTGGGCCAGGTACCACTTTATGCTCTTGAGCAAAACACTTCATTTTACGTTGCCCCAGTCCACTGTTAATAGGTAACTCTGTGATGGAATAGTCTTCCAATTCCAATCAGGAGGGATGTTGGTCTGCTCATCTAACCAATTGGATGGCATCATTCAAAGGTTAAAACAATGTGAAGCGCATGATGACCAGTGATGTATAACCACATCCTATAATCTGGTCAGTATCATGATGCATGTATATATATGTATGTATATATATATATATATATATATATATATATATATATACACACACAAACACACACACATATAGAGATGTATAATTTTTCCAAAGTTCTGTTGTAGATTTTGTAAAGCATTGTACAAGTTAGAGTTTTAAAGAATTTTTTTAGCTCTATAGAAGGAAACATAGCTGGCCTTTGTGATGCATTTTTGGCCATTTTTTAGAATAATCTGGTTTTTGTGAGTAATAATATATTTTCCTTCAGTGAGTTCATTCACCTCTAGTAAAGGGTCAACATTATGTTGCTTGTAAGAAAAAAAAAAAAAAAAAAACTCCTTCGGGTTTTGTTGTCCAGGGCCTTTCCTGGTGCTTTTTTGAGTTCAGAAAATAAAGATATTCATATCTTGTGCCTAGAGTAGAAAAGAATACACCCTGACATTTAAAACTAATTAACATGAGATTTTCATGGGTGCTTTTAATTTAAAACACTTTAAAACAGGAAGCCAGTGTGACAGGTGTACAGGTGGTCCGAGACAGGCTGATATCAAAATGGTTAAACCTGAAACATATGTGTTCATAATAAAAGCATGATGATTTATTGACGCTATGAATTTTATCACTGCATGATATGTATATGTGTATATATATATATATATATATATATATATATATATATATATATATATATATATATATATATATATATATGTATGCATGTATATGTGTATATATATATATATATATATATATATATATATATATATATATATATTATATAAAGAACAGGAATGATAAATGCATGTTATTCTTTTGTTTGAATACTTGTGTTTCGAATCGTTTTTTTATATTTTTTTTTTTAGGAATGATTTAAATTGTTGTGTGTTTATTATAAACAGGTTGATGACAATAAAAATTGAATTTCACTTTGATATACTTCAGTGATACATTTTTGATGATCTTAAATTATTACTTGAATTGTTACTAAATAATTTTTTGGGAACTTGCATTATCCTAAACATATCCAAATTCTTATCCATTAACAAAACTTAATGAATCTCATTTTTCTTAATGTGTTATATTCTAATGCTGGGTATGTATCTATAATCAATGTTAAATTTCTTGTCTGTTAAATTATTATAAAAATTGGCAATTTAACATTTTGTTCATCAATATTGCCAGGACCAATTGTTGAATCTTCAGGATGAACTGTCTGAGGTATTTTGTAATTGTAATGTTTTTGGAGATGCATGGGTGTACTTTTCTTCTACTTTTTCATTTGGAAATTATTCTTATTTTATTTTCATAATTTTATCCAGAATAACTAAATGGGAAATTTCTTTTTATTGCTATATTTTAAGATCACTTCTTCTCAATATATCAGATTTTAATTGAATAGAGTTGCATGAAGCTGTGGATGAAATATATGTATATATAATTATATTCAAGACATCATATACACTCAGACATAGAAAGCCTTTCACTGTGGAAATAATCTCCGGAAAAATTTCTCCTTGTAGACAAAAATATGTGTGAAAAACATATTGCACTATGAGTGAGAAGAAATTTCTCCCAAGACTGTTTCCACAGTGAAAGGTATTCCCATGTTCAAGTGTACATGAACATGTTAAATATTATTGTATATGCATATGTAGGACATTAACTCTAGTTTTAGTCATCCTTATCCATTAAGGCAGTGGTTCTCACCTGGAGCCTATAAAAGATTTTGTAATTAAAATTTACGTGCAATAAATTGGTTATACTTCTGCAATACTCAAAATATTTTCACAATGTTTTTTATACGATTCCTTATAATGTCTAAAAATAAAAATAAAATAGGATCTTTTAAATATTGAATGGTTATGAGGGTTCATCTAAGTGGAATAGGAATTAAAGCATTCCATAGGCAAAAAATGGTTGAGAACCACTGCAATAAGGCAAAAACCATTATGATTATTTTGATTTTAATTTTTTTAATAGTATTAAAATTTTATTTCAATCATAAGCAGAACAATATACGAAAATATTTCTTCATCAGAAAACCTCTTGAATCAATCTGTTTTGAAGTTTATCAGAAACATGTAGAGTTCTTGTGACATGTAATTTGATCAAGTATGAAGTAGATTTATTGTCACTCATAATATTTTACACTAGTTATAATAACATTATCAAAAGAATAGCAAATGAAAACTAATTTGAGTAAATTTAGCAAAATTATGACAAAATGAGCACCATATGCATACATACACACTTATATAATATATACATATATCTATCTATCTATCTATCTATTTCTCTCTCTCTCTCTCTCTCTCTCTCTTTATATATATATATATATATATATATATATATATATATATATATATATATATATATATATATATATATAGGGCCACAAGCATGTCCTCAATAAATGAAGATAGTAAAAGATGTGTATATTAATATACATATATAAATAGTAACTGCAATGGACTGACGTTCCATCTAGGTGGGGAACCTATACGCCAATGAAACCAGGAAACCAGACCTTATGAGCCAGGCATAGCTCGAGAAGGAATGAGCATATAAGTAGTAACAATTTATTAAATGGGGAAAGGAAATGCTATGATCGTAGCTGCTTATCTATAAAAAATAGTTATACCGCTTTTAAATTAATTAAAAGATTATTTCTAGAATTGTCTTCCTGGCAACATTACTTAGTTAATCTTGTTGTGATTATATCCTATAGATTCATCTTATCATTCATGTTATTATTTTAGAAATGCAAGTATTCTGTTTTATTTTTTCTCTCTTTAAATTATTACGCCCATTACTATTTCAACTTTTTACCTGAATAGACAATTAAATGATACCACTTTTATTTGTAAAATAATAAAAAAATAACAATTTTTGAATTTTTAAAATCTATCCTTTTATCTCTTCCTTTTTAGTGTCTCAATATTTTTTTCATTTTTTTTTTTTGGCATTTTGGTGAAATTTTTCTAAAGATCTACCTTTTATTATCTCTCTTTATATTCTTCAAATCTTTTAAGTTTGTGTGATTTGTCATTGATAGTAAAAATATATTAATTTATTATGGGTTAAATTTCTACCACAGGTCATTTATATGCTGTTTGTCTAACCTTAACTGAATAAAATAGCAAAACAATTTTGGAGATTTTTAAAAATCTGATTTGTTTATCTGTTTCATACAGAGTCACTAAGTTTAAAATTACAGTTCATACATATAAGAGTGATTATATTTAAAATTCATAGGCATGAATTTTCCAAATTCAAAATCTAATAATAATCAAATAAAATGTTCCATATTTTAAAATCATTAAAAAAAAGATTATATACTCATAAAGAAAATTAAAACTTTCATTTTCAACTTTTGGCAGACTTGTATAACAATATTAATTTACAATATACCTTAACCCTTTTGTTACCATATTTCTATTGAGATGCTCTGTGTTTCTTTCAACTAATTTTAAATATAATAAAGAATTTAGTAAAATAACTTAGTTATCATTAAGCTGGTGTTAGGAACGTAAATTGTGACTGAGGTTTGGTGGAATATTTTAATTAAAAACTTTTTGAAAACAAGGCATTTGTACTACAGAGCCAGAGGCGGTTTCAGCCGGGTTGGTATCAAAAGGGTTAAACATTACAATTTAATTCTGTATTTGTGATAAAAAATTCTGACATAGGAATTCTTTTGCTTTCAACAGGCATCATCCAAGGAGTTCAGTCCGAATTCAGAATTAGCTCGTCCAAAACTCAAGAAGAGAGGTTCAATCTTAGCAGACTATTTCAACCCCGATGCAAGAAGGTGCTGTTACTTTGTAACTTCTGTTCACTAAACCGAGCTGTTTTTCTATTTATGCTGCTTCTTAAACTGCATTGCCCAATTATTGTTACTGAAATTGGGTTTGCAAAATAAGTATCTAGCAGTTATTTGTTGCTATATAACACTACCTACCTCAGGTTTTTCTTTGTCATCTTGTATTAACATTCCTGAATATAAATCAGTTCTGCTTCTAGATTTTAAAACAATTATTTCTTTCTTTTTCTTTTTCTTTTTCTTTTTATTTTTTCTTAATAAAAGAAATCAATCAATTTGTTTTATTTTATGATAGTTTTTGAAATATTTGTTTACTTCAGTTGTTAGTGCTGTATTTGATGGCATAACAGATTCCCAAGCATATTAGATGCACCACAATTTCAGCAGCACATATTAGAGAAAAGAAAGTTTTTAAGGGATTAAAAGCATATAATATCTAACCCTTTAGCATTCAAACCAGCCATATCCAGCTGAAATATTCTGTTTTGCGTTCAGACCTTCCTGATCCAGCCTCTTACACCTATCCTACAATGTTGTTCTAAAAATGAACAATCACATCATCGAAATCTCAAAGCTACAAGATAAGGCATGATTAATTCAAAACAATGTAAATAAATATGCATCACATTTGATAGAGTAATTTGAATCCTGAACAAAACCTGAAAGCAATTTACAGTGCATTACAAAACATTACAAAAATACCTTAACTATAGCAGAAAACATTACTGTATATAAAGAGCAAGTCAGCAATATAGCTGAAAATAAAGCAAGAAATCACAAGCATATGGGTGCCCAATATAGGCTCCAAGGTTACTAGTTGCGGGGGGGGGGGGGCGCATTTTTTTTCGTAAAAAGTGTCTTATATGCCATCAAATACAGTATTTATGGTTTGCTTTTTTTCTGGAATACATTATTTCTTTTTTAAATCTAAATATAATTGTATATAAATGCAGATTGTAATATGACTTTAAATGTAGGTGTTTGCATTCACTTGTCTAAGAGATACATTTTTAATTTTCAGATATGAAAATATTTTCAATTGTAGAAATATTCTGTGAAATTATATAATTAAATTATACAGATGTACTTACACAGCAGGTGTTTTGTTCTGGAATTGTGTGTTGAAACTAAAATGATTGCAGTGCAGAAGATACATGTTTGCCATTTGGGAAACATACGAAGACCGTTAACTTCACTTAAACATTTATTGTCTGTTATATGGTGTCAAAATTTTTGTCACTTAAAATTGCAACCTGGTCGCTGACAAATTTTGTGCTGCAGTTCTAACACCATATTACAAACAATAAACGTTTAAGTGAAGTGAATGAACTTTGTATGTTTCTGAATGCTTAACATGTGTCTTTAACTCTACAATTGTTTATATAATTAAAATTTAATATAACAGTAAATGAAGGCTATTGTGTACTTAAAAGCTTTCAAAATATTCATTTCTGTTGAGGATTGGGTCACTTTGGTAAAAGAAGCTGCCAACTATTTCTCAGGAACATTCTGGCCATTTAAATGACTAAATGTCACTGGTATCTCTCTGCTTGCTACTCCTGCTCTGCAACTTCTGTCTACAAATTCCTTTCTATTGGTTTGCTTGTGATCTCACTGCCTCACTTCACATAAAGAGATTACTTTCTAAAGCATACACCTTCTGTATTACAAAATATAGAACCTATGTGCTTCACTGTTTAGATAAGATGTAAACGATAAACAAATGGATTTTATACTGGAGTTAGTTTTTATAATTCCATGTATTATATATACATTGGGCCACACCGAGGCAATGACTTCTGACTGAGACCTTTGGAAATATGCTGTGCGTGAGAAGACCTGGCAAGCCAAGTGAGACCTAAATCCAAGGCCTCTGCCAGGGGTGTAGCCAGCCAACTTATGCATACCTTCCTTCATTGGACACTAAACTCCGCTTGCGAAGACCTGTTGAGGCAAGTGAAATTGAAATCGAACTAAATTCGATGACTGGCACCCATGCCAATGTCGTCTCCTTCATTGGACACGAAACTCAGCTTGCGAAGACCTGTTGGTGCAAGCAAAAGCGAAATCATGATGGCACCTGTGCCCAGCGTCGCCTTCCTGGCACTTGTGCCGGTGGCATGTGTAACGACATTCGAGCGAGATCGTTGCCAGTGCCACTAGACTGGCTCCTGTGCAGGTGGCATGTAAAATACACCATTTTGAGCGTGGCCGTTGCCAGTCCTGCCTGACTGGCCTTCATGCCGGTGGCATGTAAAAGAACCCACTACACTCTCGGAGTGGTTGGCATTAGGAAGGGCATCCAGCTGTAGATGATGATATAATTAAGCTGCTGTAGATGTAACAAAATCTTAATGAGATTTGGGAATTTGTTTCTTGATCTCTTTTTTTTTTTAATTATTAAGGGGATTCGATTGAACTAAAACTTTTCCAAGCAGGAAACTAGAAATATCGTTTATTTTGTCTTCTGCTTTTTTTTTTTTATGAATATTTTCTGAGATAGAATTGATCTGATAGCAGGTTGCTTTCTATGAATGAAGGACCAGACAAAAATCATTGATTTATTTTCATGTTCAGTGTATAGTTACAAATATGAGTGAATCTAAAATAGAAATTCTGTCCTTTGTTCAAAAAAGGACAGGCTATGATTTTTAGAAGGATCTAAAAATGGAAATTTTTTACATGTATTGATCATCATCAGTTAATGTCAGCTTCCCATGGTGGGATGTGCTGGATGATGAGACAAGATCTAGTGAGCCACAGGATTGTGTCGAGCTCCAATGTCAACTTTGGCATGGTTCCTATGGCTGGATACGTTTCTTGGCACCAACCTCTTTACATGTATACTGGGTGCTTATTTCATGCCACCGGTTCTAGCGAGGACACTAACTAACTTGCAAGACAGAAAAACCAAAGTTAAAAGTTCTTTGACTAAGTGAGGGGTATATTTCAGAAGGGGGAGGTGGCTTTATGCCAAGTGTTGAAGAACTAAAGCAGCATTTCTTAACCGGGGTTCTGCAAAAGGTTCCTAGGGATTCTGCGAGAAAGAGTGAGATAAGCTAATGCTAAATTCATGATCATAATATTACTAGACATGCACAACATATTAGTTATTGTAATATTGTAATATAGACATCATCCTATCTAACCTATTATGTTATCAAAAATATATAACAACCATTGGGGATATATTTAGTGATGTCTGTAATTTAAGGTCACCCTATATATATATGTATATATATTTGATATTTATCACATGAAGTTTGCTGAAAATATATGAGAAATATATGGTATATAATTTTTTTTTGTGCAGGGCTTCCTTGAGATATGTAATTTATTTTAAGGATTACGCAAGGATAAAAATGATGGGAAACACTGGACTAACGTATAATAAAAGGACAAGCACAAATATCTTGTTGTAGAGGAGATACATGGCTGGCCCCTATTATATAAGAATGAGTAGGAATAGCTGGGAGCAAGATAAAGATGATGGTGATGAGGTGCTGAAGGAACTCTCTCGGTATAAGAAGTTGAGTATAAGAGAGGGTGTAGATACTGGATTGGGGGAGGAAATAGAGGGTGGGTAATTTCATAAGTGTGTGGAAGGAGAGTAGCAAATGGCTAGAGATAAGGGTAGAGGTGAATGTAGTGGATGATGAACCATAAGCCTTTATCCAAAACCTTCGGATGGCAAGATATGGCGCTGAGTATGAGTAGTACCCATAGTTTTTGTTCTCTTAGATGGGTTGCCATTTATGGCTGAGCCCCATCTACCCTTGCTATTAAACCTTTAACTGAAACAATGGTTGAAATATGCCAGGGTATATCCTCATACTTTCTGTCTGGTACACATGAAATAACAAACTAAAAGAGTTTAAAATATCCTGACCGATTCTTTTAACTTTGTAATTAATTCCCATCTTCCACTATTTCTACAAGTTTTGTTGCATGACTGTTATAACAAGATCCAGAGAAAAAGGAAGTGAAAGTTTCAGTGCAATAATTGATTGGTTTTTAATTGGTTATATCCCTTCAGAGATATGTGTGAGACGAAAGCTATTAGCTGACAATAGATGTTTAACGCCATCTAATCTATACCGGACAGGTTTCTTTGCTCTTCAAGCAAAAACAAAGAAAGGTCAGATGAAAACTATTTTAGATATATACAGTGCTTGCAAGTGTTGTCCTGGATGAAATGTGAGCAGCTGGTTTTATTATGCTGAAGAAGAAATGGATTTATTGAGTTATGGAAGTGAAACAAATGTTTTTATGATATATTGATTTATTACATTATGACAAGGCTGAAATAAATTGACAGAAGAACATATAGTGATTGGAATCAAGCTTAATATATTACTGGTATTTATTTATTGACACTGGTGTTAGGGAGGATGTCCAGCCATAGAAACTAGTGCCTGGTGCAGTCTTTGGGCCCATTGGATCCTTTCAAACCATCCAACCCATACTTGCAGGGAACATGGTCTTAAGCAAATTGTTGATGATGATTGGAGAGATGATGGTAAAGGCAACTCTGATGGAATTTGAACTCAGAACATAAAGAGATGCAACCAAATACTTTGAAGGTATTTTGTCCAAAACCCAACTGATTCTGTCAATTATTGTCCCCTCGGAAAAGGAATTTGATGTATTGAGACAACATATACAATTTAAAAAGAAAATTAGTCTTTAAGGGAATAGAATCTAAACAAAAACAATTTGGTCTGTATATTTTGTGCTCTTTTAAATTTGATTTGATCCCTTTAAGTCAGAAAGGAACTCAGTGCCCATGATCCTTTACATGGTGTCCAAGACTAAGAAGGAAGAAGATATCCTTAACCCAGGGACCTGGTCTGATTGTTTGCAACAGAGTGGACTCTGCTGAAGGTACCCATTGGTGTTGAACTAGGTACTGAGTTAAATCTACCACCCAAGTAAGCTGTGGTAGGATTTGAATTTGGAAAGTAAAAGACTGGAAGAAATACTACAAAATATCCGGTCTGATCTTTTTACAGTTCCATTAATCTGCTGCCTTGGACTGGTTCTTTTCATTTTTTTTTTTTTTTTTTGACTTCTGAAAGGATCAAAGGCAAAATTGACCTCTGTGAGATTTGAACTTAAAACACAGTTGTTCAAAACAAATATTGTGAAGCATCGTGTCTGATGCTTAATGACTCAACTAATTCACTGCTTGTCTGTTGTTTTATGGATCCAAGAGAGAAGGCAATGCTGGCTCACCTGAGTGGGTGTAGACATGCTCTGGTATCAGTCAACCATTGTCCTAGCTATTGACTGACAGCAAGGACAGACAGGACTCAGTCATGAATGGCAACTTATTTAGGAGAAGGTCATTATGAACATATAAGCACAGAAAATTTCTTAGTTAAAGTGTTGATCTGTATTAAGGTGTTTGGTCCTAACATATTTGACTCTCCATTTTTAGTGAAAAAAACGTTATTTTAATGTTTAAACAAGCTAGTTCTCATATTTTCTGATTCAGTGTCTCACTGGTCTACATTCATTCAAATCATGATGATGTGAGATCGTTCAACTCTTACTGTTGAGTGCACAGGGAGCTTAGCACAGCCCTGCGGCTTGTCAGAGCCTCTCAAACTGCTGTTTCAGTCATTTGACTGGGGTCATGATAGAGCACCACCTTTAGTCGAATAAATCGATCCCAGGACTTATTCTTTGTAAGCCTAGTAATTATTCTATTGGTCTGTTTTGCATCAGTTTTCAAGCGATGTCAGGGAGACAAATACAGACACACAAACATATACACGCACATACATACATACATATATATATATATATATATATATATATATATATATAGAATGGGCTTCTTTCAGTTTCCGTCTACCAACTCTATTCCCAAGGCTTTGGTCGGCCCGAGGCTTTGGTCGGCCCAAGGCTTTGGTCGGCCCAAGGCTATAGTAGAAGACACTTGCCCAAGGTGCCACGCAATGGTGGGACTGAATCCGAAACCATGTGGTTGGTAAGCAAGCTACTTACCACACAACCACACCTGCGTTCGATGATGATGATGATGATGATGATCCAGCCTATTGGAAGGTTCAATTTATTTTTATTTTTATTGGCTCAATCCAGTGAGATGAGCACAATTTTATTTGCAAAATTTGTAAATAAAAGCTTTAGTCCCGATATACCTAGGCTCAGTGGGACCTAACTGAAAGCTTTGTCTCTCTCTCTGTAGTGTTTGAAGATTAAACGAAGATTAAATGAAAGATGAACCGATGAATTTTCAAATTGCTTCTTTTCTATGTTCATGAGAGATTTTGAGCAGCTCAGCGCAACCAAGTGATTAACTACTTAACTGTTGTGATTAGCAGAATTAGTACAGTGACAGATGAAATACCTTGTGATATTTAGTTGCATAAAAGTACTGGTTTCAAATTTTGCCTCAAGGGCAGCAATTTTGGGGGAGGAGATATGTTGATTACAACGGCCTCCAGTACTCAACTGGTACTTATTTTATTGACTCCAAAAGGAGGAAAAGCAAAAAAAAAAAAAAATTTTTTTTTAAAATCAACCTCAACAGGATTTGAACTCAGAACATAAAGATGGACAAAATTCCACCAAGCATTTTGCCCGGTGTGCTAACAATTCAGCTAGTTCACCTTGTAAATAATCCTTTCTACTATAGGCACAAGGCCTGAAATTTTGGGGGAGGGGATGAATCGACTACATCGACCCTAGTGTGTAACTGGTACTTAATTTATCGATAGGATGAAAGGCAAAGTCGACCCCAGCAGAATTTGGACTCTGAAGAGAGACAAAATACCGCTAAGCATTTCATCTGGCATGCTAATGATTCTTATTTCTTTATTTCCCACAAGGGACTAAACATAGAGGGGACAAACAAGGACAGACAAAGGGGTTAAGTCGATTACATTGACCCCAGTGCACAACTGGTACTTAATTTATGGACCCCGAAAGGCAAAGTCGACCTCGACGGAATTTGAACTCAGAACGTAATGGCAGACAAAATACCGCTAAGCATTTCACTAGGCGTGCTAGTGTTTCTGCCAGCTCACTGCCTTACCACCTTGTAAATAATAAATATTAAAATGTCTTTCATTTCTAACGATGGAAATAATAGCCTGAACTATTAAATTCTTATTAATAATGATAATTCACCACAAATATCTAAACATTTAGAAATTTATTCAATAAATTATTGAACCTCCAGCAGTCTAAATATTAAAAAATCAGCAGATATCCAACTGATTACTTCAAATTTTATATTAATTTATATCTTGTTTTTCATGTTTTTTTCACTGTCTGCCATTATGTAATTTTAACCCTTTTGTAAACATATTTCTTTTGAAATGCTCTGTTTTTGCTTCAATTAATTTTGAAAATAAGAATTTTAAAAATAACTTTGTGAATAGTAAGTTGGCATTTGGAACAATAATTAGCATGAAATTTTGATGGAAGGTTTAAAACGGGAAGTTTGTAGCAGAGAAGCAAAGCTGGTCTGAAGCAGAGTGATCTCAAAAGAGTAAAGTTATTAAAATGTCAGTCCAAGATTACTAATTATTTTGAAAAATGTTGTTGAATTGTAGAAGAATTAGAAAAACTTACCAATCATTGTATGCGCAGATATTTGTCTATTTACATTAATTGTCGCAGAACTTTTCACATATGCACATAGTTCTGATTGGAGTGGGTGTCAGCAATAATATTTAACATGGCCATGTTACACTTATGTGTCTTTTTAAAAAATATATACAGGGTGTTCACAAAGTCTGGGTACATGGGGATTAACACATACTTTAAGAAATTATTATTTCTTATATTTAATTGTTTATGTTATGATTTTATTTACTCCATGTACCCACATGAGGATTAACACATACTTTAAGAAAGTATTATTTCTTATATTTAATTGTTTATGTTATGATTTTATTTACTCTATGTACCAAGACATTGTGGATACCCTGTATATCATCATTATCATCATCATCATCATCATCATCATCATTGTTTAACATCCACTTTCCATGTTGGCACGAGTTGGATGATTTGACATTGAGCTGGCCAGCCGGCAAGCATCCAGACTCCAGTTGTCTGTGGTGACATGGTTTCTACTGCTGGATGCCCTTTCTAATGACAACCACTTTACAGAGTGTGCTGGGTGCTTTTTATGTGCTACCTGTATGGGTGTGTGTGTATTAGTGTGTACCCCTTTTCTTTACATCACATCCTGGTTGTAAATGAACATCACTGTCACACAAGCAATGCTATTCATTTCAAATCTACTGTAAAAATATGTCTGGCCTTGAGGAAATATTACCTTATTTGAAAACAGGTAAAAGTGACAGGAAGGATATATAACTGCAGAAAACCTGCCCCAATAAGTTCTACCTAACTCATGCAAGCATGGAAAAGTTGATATTAAATCGTGAATACCAAATTAGGAAAACTGAATAAACACATGTCTTTTTTATAAGAGACAGCTACAGTTGTATATAAGCAATAGTTATCTAATACCCTTATCGCTCTTATCAATTAAATAAATAGGCTTTCATACTTAGCGAGTTTTTGGGGTACTTGTTCTTACTGTAATACTTTTGCATATATTATCAGGGGACCTGACTTGGCTACCTACACATGTGCACATACATAAGTGTGCGCGCGCACACACACTCACATCTTTACCTTATATCATTTATTTGTTTTTTGTCATTGAACTGTGGCCATGCTGGGGCAGTGCTGTGAAGGTTTTAGTCACTCAAGCA
>NC_142934.1:12270986-12278486 GCF_046866305.1 Octopus bimaculoides | reverse complement strand
TTTTATCGTTTAGTTGTTTCAGTCATGGAACTGTGGCCATGCTGGAGCACCACCGAGAAGTGTTTAGTCGAATAAATCAACCCAAGTGCTTATTTTATTGAGTCTGGTACTTAACGTATGCGTTCCTTTTGCCAAAACTGCTAAACTATGGGAACCTAAAGAAACCAGCTCCAGTTGTCAGGCGTGGGGTGGGGTGGGGATAAACACACACACACACACACACACACACACACACACACACACACACACATAATTGGTTTTCACAGTTCCCAAATGTCAACCTAGGACTATGATGTTGGTTTGTATAAGCAACAGTTTGTCCATAAAGAGTGAAAAATCTACTGTTTGGATTATTTTCTTTTCTACTCTAGGCACAAGGCCTGAAATTATGGGGGAGGGGGCCAGTCGATTACATCAACCCCAGTATAAACTGCTACTTAATTTATCAACCCAAAAGGATGAAAGGCAAAGTTAACCTTGGCGGAATTTGAACTCAGAACATAAAGACAGACAAAATACTGCTAAGCATTTTGCCCGGTGTGCTAACGTTTCCGCCAGCTCACCACCTTAATGTTTGCATTCTTGATCTCCATCTGCGAGTGAGGAAGAGAGAGAAAGTGATGTTGTTGCTCTAACTGAGGACAATTAAAACTGTATAGATAGCTGTAATAAAATCCTAATAGTCTGAATCTCAACTAATACAGATAACACCTGTGTAGTAGACTATTTCTAGACTATGATACTTGTGCAGAGTAATCATTTCATTTTATTAAATTTTCAGGAAGAAAAATTTTGCTCAGTCAGAAAAGGATCGCATAAATAGTTTACAAAACTGTGATGTTCGACCGAAAACGCCAATGTGAGTACTTTATTATTTCACTTCATATCTTGAATTAGTTTATGAAATTTGTTGAAAATGCAATATAGTTTATGAACTATAGGTTTGTAAAAAACTTTTTACATAGTAAGGCATCTAAGTGTGGACTGTATTTTTTTTTATTTGACTAGTAATTAGTCTGCTCAAGGAAAATTGATAGTCAAGTAGAATGTTATGTTAACACTGTAGACCAAAGGTTTTTGTAGCAGGTCCGACCATTTGAATTATTGTACTAAGGATTGAATAATTAATAATTTTACTTCTATGAATGGAGAAACACAATTTTGTTTTTGAGGTGACGTGTTACTGTTTGGAAAATTCAGAAATGTATCAGCATACATGAAATATGTGAAGTGAGATCTAAGACATTAGGAAAAGTGCCCAGAAATAACGAATCTTAGTAGATTTAATGTAGATATATTAACCCTTTAGCATTCAAATTGCTTTGTCAAATGTAATGCTTATTTATTCACAATGTTTTGAATTGCTCATGCATTACTTTGTAGCTTTAAGATTTCAATGACGTGATTGTTTATTTTCAGAACGACACTGTAGGATAGGTATGAGAGGACTGGTATGATCAGTCTGAACATAAAACAAATAGAATATTGAGCTGGATATGGCCAGTTTAAATGCTAAACGGTTAAGGAAGATTAATTTAGTGTAAACAAGGTAGAAAATATTTAATGTTTATAAGTACATACATATCTTGCCTATCATAACTGGAGCTGTGTTAGCTTTGTGTGCACACTGGGTAGACCAGTTTGAGCTAGAATTTAAGTTTGGTATCCTTTCTTATCAGTCAATGCTGAGAAGTTTACAAAGTGGTTTAGCCATTTTGCATGATATTATTATGCAACCTACATTCTTATCTTGCTTAAATAAGTCTGTGATGTTGGCTTACTTGAGCAAATTGATGCTAGATTGTTTATTTAGTGAGATTACAAAAGTAATTCTGAGTAAATTCCTAAAAGAGTGATATAATACTTAATAACTTTATTAATACTAAACCTTCATGATACACCTTTTGTTTATTCACTAGAAACATGTTATAAACTTGGAAACATTCACTCAACCTTTCAACTATAATAATATGAAGGCACAAATATTTAAAACAAAATCTAAAATCATGTGATAATCTAACTCTGACTCTAGGCCCCTACTGGATCTTCATTTGAAGCATTACTGTAAAGGATGAGGACAATATTCCCATTTGTGTTTTTCATAATGGGATACTGTATTCTTTGCAGTGAAAGAAGTTAGGGTTTTTAAGGGGTTAGCATGTGACATTAAATTTAGTTTTAAACAGCCACATCTTTATATTATTATAGTTAAGTATATGGAGAATGTTTCCATCTTCATGATATCTTACTAGCAAATAAACTTGTGTGTCATGAAGGCTTGATTGTAAAAAAAATGTTATTAACAATGGTTGCAAGAAATTTAGCTTAATTATGTCTGGATTGAAAGTAGTACTGAGTCAACAGTTGCCAAAATCAGTGGTGTGCCTGTGTGTCTTTGTGTGTGTGTCTGTCTGTGTCTGTGTGTGTCTGTGTAGGTGTGTGTGTATTTGAGTTTGTTAAAAACAATTTAGCTTGAACATTCATACATGGAACCCAATATAAAAAATATCACAAGCAAGAGATTATAAAAAAAAAAAAATGGAAAAATTAGGTGGGTTTATATCAGTTCATCCCTGTCTGATTGTTCAAGTAAATGGCAAGAAATATTTCCTTTTCTACATTAGAGAACTTCAAGAGCTAAATACACATTCATCAAAAAGGAACCCAAATGCTTTACATTGTAATAATGAAAAGAGGATATCACAAAAGTATGTAAAGTATCTTTCCTGTAATGTCCATTGCTAAGGGAATTGAATTTCTTTTGAAAAATCACTTTGTTTTTTTTTTCTGTTTTAATATTTGCACTTTTATTATTAAAATATTATGTAATGAAAAACTTTATTTTTTTTAATATAATTGCGTGACTTTGTTTTACCTTTTATTCTTCACTTGTTTCAATCATCAGACTGTGGCCATGCTGGGGCACCACCTTGAAAGGTTTAATTGAACAAATGAAACCTGGTTGTCAAACAGTGGGGGTGACAAATACGTGCACACAAACACACACAGCAGGTTTCCACACAGTTTCCAACTACCAAATCCAATCACAAGGCATAGGACACTTGCCCATAATACTACATGTAGGACTGAACTCAGAAGCATGTGGTTGCAAAGTGAACTTCTGAACCACACAAACATGCCTATATATATATATTGATTTTATTGTTGTTTTTTTACTAGTTTATCCAAATATTTTGTGTTATTCTTCATGAATATTTTATTTTGATATATAACTCTTTCTAAACATATCCCCAAGCACAGCTGTAAGTTTTCTCTTGAAATATAATCAAGAAACAATACTATATTTTTTTCATGTAACAGAATACAAATTATACTTCCATTAAATTCTTTTATGATTAACATACAATTGAAGAAAGAATAGTTTTTTTGTATTTTTACTCTAAGTATGAATAGAAATACAGGTCACACAAGAAAGAGAACCAAATGAAATGTCCAGCTATTACTGTTGGATTTCTTTAATATATACAAAGTGCTACCGAAGGTTTTATTCCATTTAATTTGTCCTACATATGGTCTTTGAATCTGTATCACTGCTTAGTTTTAAAATATGAAAAAATATTTTTAAATATGTTTTTATAGGTGCAGATGTGGCTGTGTTGTTAAGAAACTTGCTTCCCAACCACATAGTTTCAAGTTCAGTCCCACTGCATGACACTGGGTAATTGCCTTCTTCTACAGTCCCAAGCTGACCAAAGCCTTGCGAGTGGATTTGGTAGATGGAAACTGAATTAAGAGGTTGGGAAGTAAGCTTCTTAACCATACAGCCACACTTATGCCTGGTCATATATAAAGCAGTATATTAACTCCTTTGTGTAGGTGTTACCATTGTGATTGAAATATATTTATATATATGAGAGTCATCAATGTAATCTTTCTTGCCTGCTTGTCCCAACAGGTTCTGAAAAAATATTTTTTTAATAATTTCCACTAATAGATGCAGGAATGGCTGTGTGATAAGATGTTTGCTTCCCAACCAGATGGTTCTGGGTTCTGTCTCACTGTGTGACACTTCAAGCGAGTGTCTTCTACAACAGTCCCAAACCAACCCAAACCTTGTGAGTGGATTTAGTAGTTAGAACCTGGATTAAGAAGTTGGGAAGCAAACTTCTTAACCACACAATCATGCCTGTGCCTATCCATATATAAAGCAGTTTATTAACACCTTTGTATAGCTGTTACTATTGTGACTTAAATATATTTATATATATGACAGTTATCGATGTAAATTTTCTTGCATGCTTGTACTAATCTTTACTTATATAAGCATTTAACAATATATATTTCATACATTTTATGTACAACACAACTTCCTTTCTTTGTTTTGTACCAAAACACATTTAACTGGGTTTAATTTATGTCATAACAGTATATTTACGATGTTAACCAAAACATTGCCCATGAGATCAGAAATTGTGTGTTTATTTGCAATGCACAAAACTCTAATTACTTATCCGTGATAGATTAAATTAGTCAGTATAAGGAAAGTTTGTCATATATAATATATCTGTAAATCCCTTTTGAGAGAAGTTAATTGATGTTACAAAAGACTGACAATATCCATCTTTTACCAGACAAGTAAAACGTAAAATCTTCAGTGTTTGAATGAGTAAAACAAAACTCAGTGTATCTTTTGAATCTTATTTATTTATTTATTTATTTATCTATTTATTTATGTATTTGTTTATTGTTCCATGAAGTCAAGTAATAGATATTATTTATATGACCAAGCAGTATCACTAGAGCATCATAGCAGATGCGTTTTTATTAATCCGTTTCTTCAATTCAAATTTTCATATGTTTAGTTAACGTAGGAGTTTTAGAACTATTTATTTATTTATTCATTTATTTCAGTAAAACTTGACAAAATACATCATCATCATCACCACCACCACCACCATCATCATCATCATCATCATCATCATTTTAACGATTGTCTTCCATGCTGATGATTGAACAGGATTTAACAAGCCAGAAGACTGTGTCAAACATCAATAACAGCTTTGATATGGTTTCTATGGCTCTATGTCCTTCCTAACACCAACCACTTTACAGAGTGTACTGAAGTACTGAATATTACCACCTTAAAGCCCCTGTTACCACCTTAAAATC
Source organism: Octopus bimaculoides (assembly GCF_046866305.1). NCBI lineage: Eukaryota > Metazoa > Mollusca > Cephalopoda > Octopoda > Octopodidae > Octopus > Octopus bimaculoides. The sequence goes on along the minus strand of NC_142934.1, from coordinate 12,273,356 downwards.
TCCAAGAATAACACACTATATTGTAGGCGAGCAAAAGTAAAATAATGAATCAACAAGGTTTGGTTAACTGTGTACAAGATCGTGTTTCAAGCTTAAAGTAAAAATATTTTACCTACTGCTCTCATCAGTGACAATATTCCATAGCATAAATTTACAAGTATCTCAAAATATGCATGCAATTGGCAACATTGCATGACCAATATCCATCCACGCTCGTAAAAATACACTGCCAAGTGGAATTCATATCTTTCTTTTATACCCACGTATAGTGTGTTAAGATTTAGATCGCAGTAAATACAATTTCAATCATGGAGTAAATTTATTCAAATAGTAATTATAATAAAAGGATAAAATTAATAATCAGTGCAGAAATAAAAACCTCATAGGTAAATTTTGCAAAATATTTTATATATTTTATGATTATATACATAATTATAACAAAGGATTAGCTTTACGCCTCACCACATACTGCAAGAAATAGACGCTAAAGCCCCTGTTACTACTTTAAAATCTCTGAGAATAAAACACTACAGTTTCAATCATGGAATAAATTTATTCAAATAGTAATTATAATAAAGGGATAAAATTAATAATCAGTGCAGAAATAAAAACCTCATAGGTAAATTTTGCAAAATATTTTATATATTTTATGATTATATACATAATTATAACAAAGGATTAGCTTTACGCCTCACCACATACTGCAAGAAATAGACGCTAAAGCCCCTGTTACTACTTTAAAATCTCTGAGAATAAAACACTACAGTTTCAATCATGGAATAAATTTATTCAAATAGTAATTATAATAAAGGGATAAAATTAATAATCAGTGCAGAAATAAAAACCTCATAGGTAAATTTTGCAAAATATTTTATATATTTTATGATTATATACATAATTATAACAAAGGATTAGCTTTACGCCTCACCACATACTGCAAGAAATAGACGCTAAAGCCCCTGTTACTACTTTAAAATCTCTGAGAATAAAACACTACAGTTTCAATCATGGAATAAATTTATTCAAATAGTAATTATAATAAAGGGATAAAATTAATAATCAGTGCAGAAATAAAAACCTCATAGGTAAATTTTGCAAAATATTTTATATATTTTATGATTATATACATAATTATAACAAAGGATTAGCTTTACGCCTCACCACATACTGCAAGAAATAGACGCTAAAGCCCCTGTTACTACTTTAAAATCTCTGAGAATAAAACACTACAGTTTCAATCATGGAATAAATTTATTCAAATAGTAATTATAATAAAGGGATAAAATTAATAATCAGTGCAGAAATAAAAACCTCATAGGTAAATTTTGCAAAATATTTTATATATTTTATGATTATATACATAATTATAACAAAGGATTAGCTTTACGCCTCACCACATACTGCAAGAAATAGACGCTAAAGCCCCTGTTACTACTTTAAAATCTCTGAGAATAAAACACTACAGTTTCAATCATGGAATAAATTTATTCAAATAGTAATTATAATAAAGGGATAAAATTAATAATCAGTGCAGAAATAAAAACCTCATAGGTAAATTTTGCAAAATATTTTATATATTTTATGATTATATACATAATTATAACAAAGGATTAGCTTTACGCCTCACCACATACTGCAAGAAATAGACGCTAAAGCCCCTGTTACTACTTTAAAATCTCTGAGAATAAAACACTACAGTTTCAATCATGGAATAAATTTATTCAAATAGTAATTATAATAAAGGGATAAAATTAATAATCAGTGCAGAAATAAAAACCTCATAGGTAAATTTTGCAAAATATTTTATATATTTTATGATTATATACATAATTATAACAAAGGATTAGCTTTACGCCTCACCACATACTGCAAGAAATAGACGCTAAAGCCCCTGTTACTACTTTAAAATCTCTGAGAATAAAACACTACAGTTTCAATCATGGAATAAATTTATTCAAATAGTAATTATAATAAAGGGATAAAATTAATAATCAGTGCAGAAATAAAAACCTCATAGGTAAATTTTGCAAAATATTTTATATATTTTATGATTATATACATAATTATAACAAAGGATTAGCTTTACGCCTCACCACATACTGCAAGAAATAGACGCTAAAGCCCCTGTTACTACTTTAAAATCTCTGAGAATAAAACACTACAGTTTCAATCATGGAGTAAATTTATTCAAATATTAATTATAATAAAAGGATAAAATCAATAATAATTTTACCAGGTGGTCAGTGTAGAAATAAAAATACTGTTGTGGCTGAGAGCAGTATGTAAAATATTTTTACTTTAAGCTTGAAACACGATCTTGTATGCAGTTAACCGAACCTTGTTGATTCATTATTTTTCTTTAGCTCGCCT